>NC_134491.1:11568487-11585987 GCF_040206685.1 Ascaphus truei
GCTGATCACGCCGGTCTATTATTATATTATCGTGAGTAGGATTCTAATTTTAATCCTCCGGACGGGATCCCCTCAGCTTGTGATTTTTTTTAGACATTGATTTTGTCTGTGTTCAATTTTATTAAATAGCACCAGTATCATTTTCAACTATTCTGTTGTTCATGTTGTTTCATGTGGTGTCTGTAGTTAGTGGTTTTTTCTATCTGTTTTGTGTCAGTGTGGCACTATGATTTTTTTTTTAATCTATTCCCACATGTCATGAGACTTCAATCAAGATCCATTTGGATACTGTTTGGACACTAAGGACTGTATCATCTTCTGGTCAGAGATCACCTTATGGTATATGGGTTGTATTTTTCTAGGCGCCGGTATCTTGTGTTGTTCGGGGTGATCCATCTACTCTTGTTTGCGGAGCCTTATGGGATTCTCTGTGGTCTAGTCAGTGTTTTAGATTTGAGATACATTCTCTTTACTGGGACTGTTTGCATATGCTCATCTGTCTGCGGAGTTTGCAGTTACTCAATTTCACCTATCTTTCTAGGAGGACATATCTATTCATGGTCAAAGTTGACTTTCATTGTCTCAGAGACATTCATTAACCCACAAGGCTAACATCTCAATCCACAATCCTACTTAGGATACAGCATCCATTCAAGTCCAACTTTTTTATTTTTCTAATATGTTGTTTTTATTTCATTGCCTTACTTACTATTTTCAGTGGTTATATGTTGTCTGAATTTTTATTAAATTTGTATTAATCACATGCAATATAGGTGTGTGCGCTCATCTATTTTGGTGTTTAGGAATTGGACATTCCTTGATGAGCAGCCTTTTCTAATTGCTTAGGTTACACCCATATGCCCTGGTACATGATCTGTTCACAATATATATACAGTAGCTTTCTCCACTGTTATTGTGTACATATATTTTTTATTGTATTTTTGTGCACTGGTCCTACACACACACACGCACACGCACACACACGTATAGGAGAAAAATCAGGCACTCAAATACAGTCCAAACAAGTTTCTTTACTAGTTGTAATACTACAGGGAAGCTTGATATTTAACAATAATTTTATTTTTCATCTAACGCTCAATAATTTTATTTTTCATCTAACGCTCAGCTGATCTTTACTGCATCAATTATTCATTAATTCCACTACATGTATTTGGAGAAAACATTCCCGCACTGCCATGGGAGCAAATGTAATGTTTGAGCTTGCAGCTTTCTCTTGGCTTCTCTTCAACGCATTTTTAAAGACTTAAACATCTTGGCCGGAATGCATTGTGTAGGAAAAGCGGCCTTAAGCTGCCCATCCCGTGTGATAAAATTCTTTCCATGAACCAAACCCTCATTTGGTATTTTTCTGAATGCACAGTAATAGTTTACAAATACCTGTAATTAAAATACTTTGGGAAGGACTGTAGAAATGGGGCCACCCCAGATAGCTGACCCTTTACCCCTTAACCATATCACAGTCATTGGGTTGCTTTGCTTCTACAGATTTAGCAAGACGTACTATCCCCGGCACCATGGACCAAGCAAAAATCTGCGGACACTGCGGAAATGTGTCTGCTGCGATGGAGCTGCGGGATACATGCTTCTGAATAGGAACCCCACAGCAGAAATCTTTCAGTGATATGACTGCAGCGGTCGAGGCACCAATGACACTAAGCTTTGCTACATCTGTACGTGTGACTGACCTTTCAACCCATTAAACATGTCACTGTTATTAGGTCACTCCTAAGTGGGACTGGCCTTTTTTTTTTCAACTTAAATTTTATTGATTTTTCACACGGCATAATAAACAGTGCTTAAATGTTATCACCTGAGCTCTGAAGCCTAACTCTGTAGTGTTGGTGCTGCATCATGTGTAATATGGATCACATACAACCACAAAACAAGAACACAATTAAAAAAAAAACATAGGGGGAGGGGAAGAAGGTGGGGGGGGGGGGGGCGGAGGTATAGTTCCTATCCACTGTCCACAGATATGTCTTGATTTTGACATGGGTCTATTCTGGGCCCTGGCTGGGGTGCCACCGTATCTGCTGCTTTCCAGCCCACTGCCTAAATCCTGCTCCTTGCTCTAATAAGATCTGCCCATAGTCAAGGGAGAGCGCACCTGTCTCTATCAGAACCACGTGGTGGCATTGCTCACCCCCGGGATATCTGTCTGAGCCAACCATGGAAACCAGACCTTTTGAAAATTTAGGCCAGTGTTATTAACTAGACTTGTTAACTTTTCGTCTGGCAAACAAACCAAATTCTGTTCCGAATCTTGTCAATTGATGGAATCACATTCTGTTTCCACAATGCTGTGATCTCACACCCTGTAGCTGTTGCAAAGTGAACAACTAATTTGTTTTCCAGTCCCTGAGCTGGTTTCTTCAACAGGAAAAGCCAGGGGTCCCACGGAATCTCAAGGCCCAAAATCCTCCTTAGCCAATCACGAATCTTCTCCCATAATGGGCCTATACGCGGGCAAGACCACAGCATGTGCAACAAGTCCGCTGGCTCTCTGCATTGCCTAGGACACAAGGGGGAGTAACCCGAGATAACTTTAGAAAGTTTTACTGGGGCGAGGTACCACCTAATTAATAAAATACACAACAAACTACCTAAATAAACTCCCTACAAGCGCTAACCTAAACCAACCAATGTGAGATGCAATTAAACAGAGTGATGATAATGAAGTGAAACATAACATGTGAATAAACCAGTGAAATGTGATATAAACAATTAACTGGAAAAGAAGAGCTGCCAAGGGGAACCTCATAAAACAGATACTCCCAGGACCTGTTGGACAAACACAAAATATGCGTTCCTCGGCGCTATAACTTTGACATAATGTCCAAAGTACCGTAGTCTAAATGTCAGTCTATAGATACTGGACGGACTCCGGATTCAGATGTTGGATTCTCCAAGGTAAGTCTTTGATGAATGAAAGTGTCCACCTAATTAATACCTTATATGCGTTCTCCCTTAATGTTGTGCATATGGAACTCATAGCTGTTGCTGCAATTCTCTCGCTCCATTCCTCATCCTCTAATGTCGCTCCCAGATCTGATTCGCATTGGGAGATAAACTTTAATTTCTTTGAGTAGGCTTTACCTAAACCGATCACCTCTCCGTACATTCTAGATGTTACCCCGTGTGTCATTTCTCAACACACAAAGCGTTTTGAAATTCGTCAGTGGTGGACATTTGGTGTGCTTGGTATAAATAATTTGGAGGTATCTAAAAAATTCTGAATTAGGTATGTCCTTTTCTGACTTCATTTGATTAAATGTTTTGATAGAAATTCTACCCTCCAAATCCTTCAGTCTCAAAATCCCTTGTTTTCTCCACATCTTAAAATTTCTACTATCCAGGCCCGGAGCAAATTCAGGGTTACCATATAACGGGGTCATCAATGATTGTTTTGAAGTTAATGAGCATTTAAATTTGGCTGCCTCCCAGACTGTAAACAAATTGAGCATTGAGAATAATTGAGGAGATCGAGCTTGCTAATTTATTTACGTCTATTTTTGGGGTAGCAAATTTAATTATTTATTTCCAAGGGAGAACTCAGTTCACCCTCTAGTGCCACCCATCTCCTCTTGCCAGGATCTGTGTGCCACTGCACAATTTGGCATAATGCGGCCGCTTTGTAATACAATAACAAGCAAGGTACCACTAGCCCCCCCCCCCCCCCCTCTAACTTAAGTCTTTGTAGGACTTTAGCCTTGATGCGTGGCTTCCTATTTTTCCACATACATTTTGAAATCTGAGCTTGTAAATTCAGAATATCCTTAGTAACTACTGGGATTGGAAGAGCCTGAAACAAGTATAAAATCTGAGGTAGAAGGTTCATGTTGGCGCAGAAAATCTTACCAATCCAAGAGATATTGTATGTGGCCAATTCACCCATATTTCCTCTCAGGGATTGCAAGAGTTTAGGGTAATTTGTATAGTGATTTGTAATCTTTTGTGATATATATCCCCAAGTATTTAATCGCCTTGGGCTGTCAATTGAAATTGAAGTTTAGGGCTATTAACTTTTCCATATCTTTAATAATGTTTATGCTTAAGACCTCGGATTTTGACTGATTACTGTAATCTTAAATCCTGTCACCTTGTTAAATTTCCCTAATAAATTGAATAGGTTGGGTAGAGAGGTAAGTGGTTGTGGTAATGTTAAAATCACATCATCCACATATAACGCCATCTTATGGGTCTGCGTCTGAGTTTTGTTTCACATTATATCTGGGTTACTTCTGATTTGGGCTGCCAGTGGCTCCATGCATAAGGCGAACAACAGAGGTGAAAGCGGGTAGTCCTGTCTTGTGCCACTCTATATTTTGACAAGATCAGAGGGAATGCCCTGATGTATGAACCTCGCTGCTGGATTAGTATATAATGCTTTGATTGCCCTTAATATCCTCCCCCCAAAACCAAACGCCTGAAGCGTGGCATCTAGATATGGCCAGTCAATCATGTCAAAGGCTTTTTCTGCGTCTAAGCTTAAAACAAGCCCCAGAATTCTATGTGTGTTGGCGTACTCGATTAAATCTATGATTCTTCTTGTATTGTCGGCCGCTTGTCTATCTCTAACAAATCCAACTTGATCCGGGTGAATCAGCCTAGGCCGGATGATACTCAATCTGTTGGCCAATAATTTGGAATATATTTTAATATCCAAATTTATTAATGCTGTCGGCCTATAGCTCTGACAGTTTGTAGGGTCTTTGCCCTCCATATGAATTAACTAGATTGACGCCTGGAGCATCTGATCCGGGAAAGGTGCCCTTGATAGAACGGAAATAAGTAGCCGTAGAATATATGGGGCAAGGATCTCAATACATTTGTTTTATTTTTTATAACTTCCGTTTTTATTGGGTTTTACAATTTATACAATGTGTCACAAACCATTGTCCAGTACCAAAAAACTAATAAAACTGACCATCCCAATTTTACTTGGGAGAACATACAGACATGTAACCACATTGACAAACTACACCGACACACAGGACGAGACAGAAGGGATTCACAGGACAGAGGAAAGACATAGGGGGGAAAAAAGGGGGGGAGGGGTTGACCTTGTCGCTAGTGTTTGATACTTCTCAAACCTCAGTTTCCGACCGGTCGACTCGGAATCCCTGGCTGGCTCCCGACCTCCTTCGTTTCATGGCCTACCTGTCCCATTGCTACAGTATGTGGTCATGAATCCTGCTTTGTTAAAGGAGAACGTATTTATTAATATCAATGCAAAATTGTGTCGGCACCTATAGCAGGGATATCTGTCTGGGCTTACCACAGCGCCTAGACTTTTAGGAAATTTGAGCCAGTGTCGTTGACCAAACTAGTCAACTGTTCCATCTGGCAAACATGCCAAATTCTGTTCCTGATTTTGGGGATTACTGGTATTTCAGATTGCTTCCACATTGCTGCAATCTCACATCTCGTGGCAGTTGCAAAATGCGCAACCAGTTTGTGTGTCGCATTTGACAATCCCTGGATCCGCCTGCCCACAAGGAACAACCACGGGTCCACGGGGATCTCCAAATTGAGTATCCTTTGTAACTATTCTCTAATATGTTCTCAAATCGGGACCACTCTCAGGCAAGACCACAGCATGTGTCTTAAGTTAACTATCTCCCCGCACTGTTTTGGGCAGAGCGCGGAGTATCCTCTGACAAATTTAGAAAGTTTTAGTGGGGTATGATACCAGCGCATAAGGACCTTGTATGCATTCTCCTTTAACGTTGTGCATATTGAGCTTTTGGCCGCAGCTTGCAGGATTCGGTCCCAGTCTATGTCCTCTAGAGTCTTCCCTAGGTCAGTCTCCCACTGTCTCATGTACTGTAGTTAAGTCGTAGTTCGTCAGGCGTCTCAGGACAGACTACTTCCCTGTACATAGAATAAGGGGAATAAACCCCATAGTGTCCGGTGCTCTGTAGAGTGTGTGTAGCTTGATATGGGTTAATATATAATAAACACACTCAGATGTTTTACATGAAATAGAAAGGAAACGATCCCACTGCGATTGAAGTTTTGAATGTTCATAAACATATAAATGAGGGAACGGAAAGGCAGACTTGAAATACCTGGGAGGGGGGCCCGTTGTGCAGGAGCTAGTATAGAGACAGGATGAGAAGCCGTTTGAAAACTCCCCTCCTGTACTCATGAAACAACCAACCGATGCCTGCTGCCCTTACCCGCCTGGTGTCTTTACTGCTCCCTCGGTGAATTCCCGGTCTCAGCTCCACAGTGGCTGCGCTTCAGTATGACGTCATCGCTGTCGCCGACCTGCTTGCTCCGGGAGGGATTCCCACGACACGTCACGTGCACCGGCAAGCCCCGCAGCTGCAGAGGGAGGTGGTCCCGTGACGAACGTCCTGTAGAGCAGGGGATTGTTTGCGTGCTCCAGTCAGGGAAGTAGAGTAGTGAAGTGGATAGTGTATTGGCGGTCACTGCGTAGATAGGAACTCAGCCGCTAAGAATGATTAAAATCAGCTTTATTCAGACATGGTGCTGGACATCACAGAGATTCATATCCTCTGACGCGTTTCGTTCCGTTAGGATATGAATCTCTGTGATGTCCAGCACCATGTCTGAATAAAGCTGATTTTAATCATTCTTCGCGGCTGAGTTCCTATCTACGCAGTGACCGCCAATACACTATCCACTTCACTACTTCCCTGTACAGTCAATTAGTGATATGCGCTCCAACATATAAGTCCAATCCTGGTGTAAATCCTTTGAATAATAATGTAGAAAAATAGGTACTGGGGCTAGTGAGGTATGTATTCATAATATAGCATATACCATTAACAAGAACTCTAGCCCTGAAGGCTGAAGGCTGAAGGCTGAAGGCTGATATATAAAGAAAATCAGACCTACAGCCTCATTGGGGGAGTCCAGAGGTAGGTAGAAAGAGGAATAGTTATATCTATGGCGCTCTGCCCTAGTAGGTAATAAATGATAAATGAATGAAAATAAACAGATTTATACAACCAGTATCACGGTAATTGAACAACAGATGACAAATAATAATGCAAACACATTTAATTATGACATATCATATAAAAATACATAAAAATACATATAAAAATGGGTTCAATAGGACACTCCAACTCAGGTGGGGGTACCTGCTTACCAGAGGCAAGAAGGCATCGGGCGTTGGATAAATTAAAGAGTATCCCCTCTTATGGATAGCAGCTGCCACCACTGATGTCTGTGCTGTAGCGTTTGGAACTCCTGGGTGTGCAGGGGTAGATCTTTCCGACCTGCGGCGTCTGCCTCCTTCCACAATCAGCACTGCACAAGTGTTGTGGTGGCTGTGGGATGGTAACCGCAGATTCGTCCTGTCCAACCCTGCCAAATGATGGAATGGCAACTCACAGGAGATTAATGCACAAACGAAGGTGAATCAGCAGATGTCAGCTTCCAAGGGGGATATCAGTCACACTGGAGGCTGTGGTGTTGCATAGAACCATCCTACGCGTTTCGAAAGGCCTGTTTTCTTCTTCAGGGGTGAAAAACGGAGGTAGGATTGCCCGAAACGCGTAGGAGGGTACCTACCTCCGTTTTTTTAAACTATGGAAGAATAAAGTATTTGATATATTTGTATTAGTTTTTGGTGTGGGACCCACTTTGTTCAGGGCTGTGCGTTGGAGTATTTTCCCTTACTTCCCTGTACATCGTAGATGTTAGTCCCCTTGTGTCCATTCCCCTGGAAAACAGCTGCTCAAAATTTGTCCTTGCTGGCCTGATTGGGAATTTGTTGTAAAAGGCTCTGATCTGGAGAAATCTAAAGAATTCAGAGTTTGGTAGCTTTTTTTCTGATTTAATCTGCCCAAATGTTTTAATGAATTTTCTCCCCCCAGATTCTTTAGTCGTTTGTATCCCGACTGTGTCCAGATCAAAAAGTTATTACCTAGCATCCCCGGAGCGAAATCCGGGTTCCCTATTAGAGGGGTCATTAGGGAGTGTTTAGTGGTTAGGTTATATCGAAATTTGGAAGTCTCCCATACCGCCAACGAGTTCGCTATGGCCTGCAGCGGCACTCCTACTGTGTTCCAACAATTTTTGGGTAGCCAGATTATATTGTGCAACTCAACCGGTGCACAGCACTCTTGCTCCAGTGCCACCCATCTCCGCAGGTCCGGGTCTGTGTGCCCCTGGACAATTTGGCATAATTGAGCCGCTTTGTAATACGCCAAGGTACCGCTAGACCCCCTTTCGTTGTTGGCCTCTTTAGGATGACTTTTGAAATTCGTGTTTTTATTTTGTTCCAGATAAATTGCATGATCCGTGACTGGAGTGAGAGGATGTCAGTTTGAACTATAGGTATTGGCAGGGTCTGAAACAGAGAAAGCACCCTTGGGAGGAAATTCATTTTCACACTGTGAATCATCCAAAACCAGGAGATGCCGTACCCCGCCCATACCCTGAGATCCTCTCCCAGTGTCTTGAACAATTTAGGGTAATTAGCTCTGTATAAGGATTTATAATCTTTTGTAATATATACCCCTAAATATTTGATAGCGGAGGCTTGCCATTTGAAATTAAAGTTTAGATCTTTCATTTCAGTTTTTCCACCGGTTTCGGTAGGTTTATGTTGAGGGCTTCTGATTTGGTCTGATTAATTTTAAACCCCGAAATTTGATTAAAGTTGCCCAGGATCTCGAAGACATTGGGCAGGGAGGTAAGTGCTTTTGATAACGTCAGGATCACATCATCCGCGTATAGCGCCACCTTGTGTGACTGTTCATTTACTGCTATCCCTAAAATATCTGGGTTCAATCTAATGTGTGCCGCTAGGGGTTCTATACAAAGGGCGAATAACAGTGGCGACAAGGTGCACCCCTGCCTCATCCCACTACGGATGCTGAACTGCTCTGAGGGGAAGCCCTGGTGTCTTACCCTCGCCGTAGGGCCTTTGTATAGCGCTAGTATAGCCCCTAACAGGCATCCTTCAAAGCCAAACTCTCCCAGTGTTTCTCTTAAGTAGGGCCAGTCTATCCTATCGAAGGCTTTCTCTGCGTCAAGACTTAGTACCATTGATGGGTTGTTTTATTTTTTGGCCAGGTCGATCAAATCTATTACCCATCTGGTATTGTCTGATGCCTGCCTGCCCCCGATAAACCCTAATTGATCCAGATGTATCAACCTGGGAAGAACGAGACCCACCCTGTTGGCTAGTAGTTTAGAGAAGATTTTGAATTAATCAGGGAGATGGGCCGGCAACTCTTGCAGTCTGCCAGGTCCTTACAAGGTTTATGGATCAGTGAGATTGACGCTTGAAGCATTTGTGCTGTGAAGGAGGCCCCTGCGAGAATCTCATTAAATAATTTCAATAGATGAGGAGCTAGAATTTTAAGATATTTTTTATAATATAGATTTGAAAAGCCACCCGGGCCCGGAGCTTGGGCTGGCTTGAGTGACTTTATTACCTCGGCTCGCTCCTCCATTGTGAAATCCTCCTGCAGCACTTCTCTTTCCTCTCTGCACAATTTGGGTAATTGCGCCTCTTTTAGAAATTTCTTCAAGCTCTCTCCTGTCTTCTGCATGTGGCTGACCTTATCTCCATCATAGAGTGTCTCGTAGTACCGTTTAAATTCATCTATGATTTGTCTAGGATTGGAGGTGAGGTCCCCCCTGTGTTCGAATTGACGAGATGCAATAATTTGGAAGCTTGTTTCGTAGCTTATTGGCAAGTAAGGTATCTGGCTTGTTGGCCTTTTCATAAAACTTACGCTTAGACAAGCCAAATTCAGGGTGTCCCCCTGCTTGTTTTCTTTGTGAAGGGCAGAGAGGTGTGCCAACCTCTCCTGCAGCTCCTTTATCCGACTCTCTTTTTCCCTCTTCCTTCTAGCGGCCAGATTCATTAAGATCCCCCTAAGGGTAGCCTTATGGGCCTCCCAAAGTGTGGAGTGTGATGTCACACTACCTACGTTTACACTAAAATACTCCTTGATCCTTTCCCCTATTTCCTCCTCCATTGCCGGGGTTTTCAGTAGGAGCTCGTTGAGCTTCCAATTCGCTCCGGGTGTGTCTAGCGAGCTTAGAGTGCACCGCAGCTCAATAGGTGCGTGGTCTGACCAAGAAATGTCATGTATCCCTGTACGGGGACCACTGGGACCACTCTGTTCGATACCAGGAAATAATCTATCCTACTGTATCTGTTGTGGGGGTGGGAGAAAAAGGTGTATTCTCGTGTCCCTGGGTGTTGCTCCCTCCAAATGTCCAACAACTGGCAGTCTCGTAGGCCCAGGGATATCGTTAGTATGTCCTGTCTGTGACCAAGGCTCTTTTTCCTCCCTCCGACATACTGATGCTCCTTCTCCTCCCCTCTCCCCCACATTGCTCCTTCCCATCCCCCTCCTAGCTCCTTCTCCTCCCCCAATAGCTCCTTCTCCTCTCTCCCACATAGCTCCTCCTTCCACCTCCCATAGCTCCTTCTCCTCCCCCCACATAGCTCCTTCTCCTCTCCCCACATGCCTCTTCCCCACCCCACAAATAGATCCTTTTCCTTCCCCCGCCACATAGCTCCTACTTCCCCCCCCCCTCATGCACCTTCTCTTCCCCCCCACACATACTCCTTCTCCTCCCCCAAATAGCTCCTACTCTTCCAAAGCTCCTTCTCCTCCATGTCCGTCACATAGCTCCTTCTCCTCTTCCCTTCCACATAGCTCCTTCTCCTCTTCCATTCCACATAGCTCCTTCTCCACTCACAACCACCACATAGCTCCTTCTCCTCCCACCCCAACATAGCTCCTTCTCCTCCCCAACATTGCTCCTTCTCCTCCCTCTCAGATATCTCCTACTCCCCCCCACCACATAGCTCTTACTTCCCCTCGTACCCACATAGCTCCTACTTGTTGCCACATATACAGTACCCTTTCTCTATAACTCCTCCTATTGCCCCATATAACCGCTCGCTATAGCTCATCCTATTACTCCATATAATATACTCTTTGACAAAGCGCTTTTGCACAAAACACGTCAGAGTTACTCCTTTTTTGCCTACATCCTTGATATCACCCAGCCCACTAAATTGTTTTTAACCAATTTTTGATGTGCTAGCCTTATTATTCAGCATTGCTGTTCATCATCGCTGTGCACCACTTTCCTTTCTAGATTCTGGGAATATCTTTTGGACTACTACCTGTTGGAAGCACGCTCCAGAGTCAAGAAACTTCATTCTCTCAGTGAGTACCTACCCACCCAAGGGTGTTTGTTTCATTATACTTGGATTTTGGATATAGACATTATGGTATATGTTGCTCTAGGGGTTGTTACCTACTAGTGGGGAGAATACACAGTAGGGAGAAAGTGAGTCGCACAACCACTAGTGGCGCTTCTCAGTGTTAGCCAAAATAAATGAATAAAGTCTTAGGTAATGTCCTAAACCCCAGTAGCCATCAGTGTGACCAATACAATGATATATCCCACGTAGCCACAGTATACAACAGTGGTCAGGTCCCCCCAATAGCCTCTGGCATGCGGTAAGTCTTGTATAGGTGAGACCAGTATAATAAAAATAACTCACTGTTTAGGCAGTGTATGGACACTGATGGCATCGGTGTGCTCCTACACTGGAGTGAGTAGCAGAAGATCAAACGAGACGAGGTGGTGCAGCTGCCTTGCGGGAAGGAATCAGACCGGGACTGGATCACAGGTAAGTGCAGAGAGCTTTATTGACACATAACAGCCAGACAAACCACTCTTAGTGGGGAGAATAGGTCAGATAAGCTTTACAGACACAACTTGTCCCCATTATCCACACATCCACACCTGCAGTAGGATCCCCGATCTTTGAGCTTAAGAAGTCATATATATCTACTACAAGACCACCTGCATATTTATATCATGAAACTACCCTGCAAGTACTACTATGTACCATTAAGTTATTTTGTCTTGACTCTAATCATGAACAGCACACCTCTATCACTTACCCTGTAGTAAGAACCTTGTTCTTCAATTACATCCATATAAACTCTCCCTATAATTCCACCTATTGCTACATACAGTATATCCACTCCCTATAACTCTTCCTATTGCCCTATAAAATCACTCCCTATAACTCATCCTACTGCTTTATATAAGCGCTACCTATATCTTAATATAAGTGACTCAAAGGACAGTTAAAATCCGGAGTTATGCTTATTATTTATTTATTTATTTATAAAATATTTTACCAGGAAGTAATACATTGAGAGTTACCTCTCATTTTCAAGTATGTCCTGGGCACAGAGTTAAGACAAATAATACATGGTTACAAATACAGTTACATAAATGAACAGGGTATACATTATATACAAGACATTGCATGCACAGTTAAAGAAAATATATGTTATGGGCGAATGAAACAGTTACAGACCAGATTAAAATGTGAGACAGCCTTAGATTTGAAAGAACTTAAACTGGTGCTGGATGTGAAAGTCTCTGGTAGGTTGTTCCAGTTTTGGGGTGCACGGTAGGAGAAGGAGGAACGACCGGATACTTTGTTGAGCCTTGGGACCATGAACAGTCTTTTGGAGTCTGATCTCAGGTGATAAGTGCTGCATGTGGTAGGGGTGAGGAGCTTGTTCAGATAGCTGGGTAGCTTGCCCATGAAGAATTTAAAGGCAAGACAGGAAAGGTGAACTTTGCGTCAGACTCTAGTGATGATCAATCTAGTTCTTTGAGCATTTCGCAGTGGTGTGTATTGTAGTTGCATTGGAGAACAAAACGACAAATTGAATTGTAGAGGGTGTCAAGTTTGCTAAGGTGGGTTTGAGATGCCGTGCCATATACTATGTCTCCATAGTCAATAATTGGCATTAGCATCTGCTGTGCGATACGCTTTCTGACCAGGAGACTTAGGGAGGATTTGTTCCTGTAAAGTGTGACGGTAGCTTTGAGAAAGGCTATTAATAATACAACACCAAAGATATAACTGGGTAAAAATATAAATATAATTTATTCCTTGATAAAGGTGAACACACGAAATATACAAATAACAGGCAAAATATGGACACTTACTTAAAGGTTAGGACAAGAAAGTCATCAGGATTCAGGATGGGCCATTTCTTCCATAATTCAGTTGACATCACAGCAATACATGCAGATCATGAATGAAGACTCATGAAGACATTAAGACAATTGAGTAAAGGCTGACTCTGACTTATATACCATTTTTAACCCTTGTCTTACAATAAAGGCGCCGAGCTATCTAGCAAAAATCTCTTTGAAGCTCTTTGAAGCAGATTTTGGCTTCCATTGTAAGTGTGAAGTATCACACTTAAAAACCATTCAGTTCCTTGATTCCTGCCCCCAGTATAAACAATTAGGGCAGTTAGCCTTTGATCACCGGGCTATGTTAATTTCTTGCAGGATGCTCTTCCTGCCTATTAACATAGCAGAAGGAGTCTGCAGTTTCCAGAGCAGATCCAAAACCCCATATACATTTTAATACCTACACATATTAAAATACCCGGTTCTGGTAGGTCCAACGGGTCCAAACTTTCCAGACCTTAATGCCGGAAGTGGTACACTATAGGGTCCAACTTTCAGCCTGCTGCGACCTATGGAACCGGAGTTATACAAATATCACATAAACCGTTTCATATTTTATTTTAAAAATCTCCGCTAAAAAGAAATCTCAGCGTTTCACTAAATCCCCAGTGAAAACAACGGGCTCCGCCGCCGTGGGTTTCAATGGAGCAACTCCGCCATTGTAGTCAATGGAGTTTCCCGCCATAGACTTTCAATGGAGGAACCGCCGCCATTGAAGTCTATGAGAAAATTCACAAATCTTTACCTCCGTCCACACTCCGTCTGGTTGGTCTGAGAGAGATGGGAATGGGCATGCATTAAAACCAGAACCTTGGCTATATGCCACCCAAATCCCATCCCTCTGGGCATTCCAGAACCGGAGATATGGACCTACACATTTCAACATTTCACACTTTGTCCTTTTTTCGCCATGCGGCTTTTCCCCATTGGAATCAATGGCTGGCGTCGCCATTGACAATGTATGGCGCCCGCCGCCATTAGATTCAATGGTGCGACCCTCCTTCTCCGCTCGACCCCTTATGGGGGTCCCTCATTCCCGGACCCGGTGTGGGTCGTGTGTGGGGGTTCCTAGGGGTTAGGGACAAAAAGAACTTTATTCCCAGGGGCCCTAGTACCCAAGATTCCCACGCCAATTGTCGTTGAACTTGACCGAAGTGATTAAACTCATTTAAAAGACATTGTATCCGCTTTTGCGGTCTGCGGTTTGGATGGCTGCCAACCTGTTCCTCGAAGCCGGCTTTGAGGAATCTCCATTGAAGTCAATGAGCCCATTGACTTACAATGGGAAACCTCCGCTCCTCCTCTCGGACGTCACCTGCTGGTCGTCGCTGGAAAACAGGTCCAAAACCGCTACTTCTGCCATTAGAAAGCATGGAGGTTCAAAGGCGACCTAAGGACGGCTGCAAAATTGAGCCTGAAAAGGCGGGAAAATTACACAAAGGGCTATAATCACCATTTTAACATTAACCCCTTCTCTCCCGCATCAACCCTAGTGTATGTGTGAGTGCAAACACCAGGATAACACAATACATTCACACAGGGGAATAAACCCCTTTAATCCCAGGCCAAATCCTCTCTCTCGTCACATAAAGTACCCCTAGTTTGGCATAGGTCTTGGTTGTCAGGGTATCAATGTGCATTCCGAATGTTAAGTGGGAGTCAAACCATAAGCCCAGGTATTTAAAACTAGTGACAGGGGTTAGGGTGGTGTTAGTGTTGGTTCTAATATGGAGCTCAGTCGCTGGAAGATTTAAGAATTTAGTCTTGGTCCCAAATATCATTGCTACAGTCTTGTCAGTGTTTAAAAACAGTTTGTTTTGGGAAATCCAGTTTTCGAGTCTCAAAAAGTCAGACTGAAGTATATGTTGAAGGTCAGAGAGGCTATGGCTGTGTGCATATAGGATTTTGTCATCTGCATACATGTGTATTGAGGCTTCCTTACAAGCTGTTGGAAGATCATTAATGAACACTGAGAAGAGTAGGGGCCCCAGAACAGAGTCTTGCGGGACACCACAGGTTGGAGTTAGAGCCTGAGATGGACACATGTTGGGATCTTCCTGATAGGTAGGACTGAAACCAGTTTAAAGCATGCTTCCCTAATCCAGAGCTCTGGAGTTTGCTAAGCAGGATAGCATGATCAACTGTATCAAAAGCCTTTGCAAAATCTAGGAATACTGCACCAGTGAGTTGTCCCCGTTCCATTCCACACTGGATTTCATTGCAAACTTTTAGCAGGGTAGTTACGGTAGAGTGTTTTGGACAAAAGCCAGATTGGAATTGGCTAGGGAAATTTGTCTTGGTACAGTATAGTAATCGCTTAATTGGGAGTGGACACATTTTTCCATGACTTTGGATAGAATTGGGAGAAGTGAGATTGGCCTGTAGTTTGAGACAATGTTTTTGGCCCCACTTTTGAAGATTGGGACAACTCTGGCAGTTTTCCAGGTCTTAGGGATATGGCCTGCAGACAGGATAGAGTTGACTATAGAAACAATTGGTTTGGCAATGGCTGGGGCACCAAGTCGTAGGAACCTAGATTGTAGTGTCAGGTCCGCATTGGCTGCATAGTTTTAGTTTGAGGAGCGCTTGTGTAATCTCCTCTTCAGATACTGGGCCAAATTAAAAAATTGCGGGCAGTGTTGGGAAGGGGTGGGGCTATAGGGGTACTCCCAGGATGAGATTCAGGTTTGTGGTTTGGGCTGCGTTTCGCTAATAAGTTAGTGGCACACCCCACAAAGTAATCATTGAATGCATTTGCAATGTCAGTGGGGTTTGTCAGAGTAATATCCCCCTTAGTGATATTATTTGGTTGTTGATGGTTAGGAGGTTGGAATATATTGTTGATAACCTTCCAGAAGTTAGCTGGGTTTGATGTATTCTGGGGGAGATTGTCAGAGTAATATTGTGCTTTTGCGTGCCTTGTTTGCCTTGTGCACATGGTCCCCAGGCATCTGTAGTGATTGAGATCCTTGGTAGTGCCAGTTATTTTGTAGCTTTTCCACAAGGTATCCCTGAGCTGGTTGAGTGCAATAAGGTCAGTTGTAACCCATGGAAGATGGCCCCCACCCGTACCCTTATTTTGAGTCATGGAGCATGGGTATCGCAGAGTTTTAAGAACTCAGATTGGAAATAGTCGAGCGCAGAATCAGAGTCAGGAATTCAATCAATTCTGTGCCATGTGCAGTTGGTAAGGTCATCCAGAAACTGTTGTGGGTTAAAGTTTTTAAATGTTCTAGTGAGGAGAACTTTAGGGCTTGAATGGGGTTGTTTAATTTTCCTTTCCAAACATTATTGCATGGTCACTGAAAATATCAGGAAAGATGCCAGAGGATTGGATTCTGCTGGGGTTTGAGGAGAGAATCCAGTCTAGCAAGGAATGGCTATGCGATTTCAGGTTTGTCCGTGTGGGTTGGGAAATGAGTTGTGATAGGTTAAGTGACTTGAGTTGTATCTGGATTTTGTGGTTTTTAGGGTCAAGCCAATTGAAGTTGAAATCCCAAAGAACTAGCAGCTCACTCTTCTCATTCAGAGAGGAAATGGAGCCAAGAAACTGGGTGATATCAGTCAGGGATTGTAAATGGGGCTTTAGGGGAGCGGTAGATGCCAGCGAGCAAGATGGGCTTAGAAAAGGGGAGGCAGATTTTGCCAACTAGAATTTCAAAAGAGGATGGGCTTGGGGGGCAATTTAACAGTGTAAATTGTAAGGAGTCTGCAATATAAAATAACACCCCTCCTCCTCTCTTTGACATATCTCTCCTAAAAATGGAGTATCCCTGAATGGCGGTATTTGCATCTGGGGTTTTAGGGGTTAGCTATGTATCTGTAAGAATGATGACTTTGGGTTTCTGCATAAGGCACCATGCCCTTAGTTCGTCCAGTTTGGGCAGCAGGCTCCGGATATTTTTATGGGCGACAGATAGCCCTTTTTGGAATGTAAAGGTGGAATTCTCAGGGGCATGGGACAGAGTTGAAATGGGAGGACCTGGGTTAGGTTCAATATCACCTGCTAAAGAGAGTAATAGTATGAGTAGACATTTGGGTAGTTGTTTGCAAGTTGTAAATTTGTGGTGTTTGCCGTTAGAGTGAGAAGTGGTTGGTGTGCTGGTTTTTAGAGTTCTCCACCAACATTCAGTAGATAGTGCAAGGCTTTTGAGTAGTCCAGGGTGTATGGTGATGTTGGGTGTGGGCCAGGAGGGAGGAGTTTGTAGTGTATAAAGGGAGTCACATCTCCATGAGGCCAGGAGAAAGAATTCTTTTTAGATACATAGCAGGTTCAATATGCCAGAGGTAGGCAGTGCTGCATGGAGCTGTTGTGAGCAAAGTGAGTGTGTGCAGACTAAACAGCAGGGATGTGCCTGTTCCTTGTCAAATGTTTTGCTGCATTGCAAAGTTAGAGTCAATTCAGGGTTTCAGTGGGCTTGGGAGGTATTTTGTGCAGTCAGTTTTGGGA
>NC_134491.1:11894174-12081674 GCF_040206685.1 Ascaphus truei
CACATTTGTGAACAGGGATAAGTCCCCTGTTACAGCGGGAGATAGTGGCTGCAGCAGAGCTGTGTTGGACAATGGTGGCAAGAAAGGAGCGGAGCCCACCCCAGTATTCTGACCCGGAACTCAATTAGAACGTCTGTTGCCTGCTACCAGGAGGTTCTCTGCTCCATTTTATGGTAAGAGCTTTAGCTGGCGGGTGGGGGGTGGAGATATGGATGGAGGAGTGAGGGGGATGGACGGAGGCTGAGTGATGAATGGCGGGAGGATGGGGGGTGATGGATGGGGGGGGCTGAGAGATGTATGGAGGAGGAGTGGGGGAAATGGATGGAGGGGAGTATTGGATGGAGGGGGTAGGATGTGAGGGGAGAGGGAATTTTGCATCCCTTTTCCTTATATTACGCCAACTACAGTAATGCAGAGAAGTGACGAAGCTCGCAAGGTGGAGAGGTTGATGCTGCTCAGATCGGTGTTGCGTGTGACTCGGATGGGGAGCAGTCATGCCTCTGAAAACCAGTACCGCTGTCGTCCCATATTATAAAAACTTAAATGTGGCAACCCTATGTAACCCTTTCCCCCCTCCCCCCAATCTCAGATGGGGTCTCCTTGGGAATCTAAAGCTCAGGCTACTGCACCGACACACTTTATTCGAGCAAATACCCAGTATGTACCTGGCAGATACCTGGAATGCGCCGCTCCTCACCTCTGACAAGCCCCGTTGTGTTTGCCTTCCCAGCCTGGGTTCATGCCTGGCTGACGGGCGGCTGATCTGTTAAATGATAATGATTAGGATTTAATAGGCTGCAATGCTTCGCGTGTCTACCAGATGGCATAAATTCATGAATTGTAATGCAGTATATATATATATACTGTGCAGTATTGCAGCCAGGGGGAATAAAATGCTTCAATCCCTGCCTGGAAAATACCTCAATGCACTCGGGCAGAAAACAGTCACAAACCTCAATACACCCGGGTATACCCGAATTCGTGGGACTAGCCGAGCTCGAATAAAGTGTGTCGCCAGTGTACGTGTCTGTGTGGTGCATACCTGCTGGCAACAGGGGGCCCTGAGTCTCCCGCAAGATGGTATAGGGGACGACCAGGACAGGCTTCTGGGGTTGTGCTTCCATCTCTCCTACTGGTGCAGCAACTCCATCTCCTGCAGCCCCCAGCTGTTTGGGGTGAAGTATCTACAAGAGAATATTCCGTCCCCTCCTCCTGATATACTCCTGCCTGAGAGTGAAGTGTAATTAAAAGTGCAGGTCTTTATTGGTCTCTTCTCCTAGTTAGCAGCCAGTTCACACAGCAGGCTGTCCTTAACCTCACTCCCAGCCAAGGGCATCAAGAGTGGGCCTTGCTCTTCCCCTATCCTCTCGGCAGGATAGGAGGTATGGGGTTCATCCACTCACTCCCCGTAGGGAGGCCTCAAGACTGCCAGTCCTGGCAGCTAGGTCTGGATCACCCTTATCCCACTCACTCTGGGGACAGACTCACTAACTTTGGAAACAGCAGTACAATAAGCAGTTCCAGCAGGCACCACCCTGTATCTCTAATTGGACACAGAGCCTGATGACACTGCCTTCGCCCACCTACTGTACTGCAAGAGGTGGGG
Organism: Ascaphus truei; assembly: GCF_040206685.1. NCBI lineage: Eukaryota > Metazoa > Chordata > Amphibia > Anura > Ascaphidae > Ascaphus > Ascaphus truei. Next base: position 11,895,781 of record NC_134491.1, read on the forward strand.
AAAACCCATGATTACTCCTGGCAAACCTGCCCTTACACAGGTATTGCATCCAGGAGGGCAGACCTATAGCCCAAACCACACAGGGCTACACATATGTGTGAGGACACAAAGGAATGAACTAGCATAGGAAGATCTGGGGGAATTAAGTGCTTAATCTTGGCTGTGTTCCTCAGTGAAAGAATGAGGATTTGATGACAGCTGATACCTGATGTTTAAGAGTCAAGTCGCAATCAAGGACAACACCAAGGTTCCTCAGTCAGCATTTAGCAGCTGGGAACCCATGACAATATGGACAGTTGGTTGACCTAGCGGCAATCTTCTTGCCATCAGACAGCAAGAACCCACCACCATCGGCTTTTTTAAATATTTAATACAACCTTTGAATTATCCATTATTTCAAATATTTTTACAAACATTTGGACTGTATTTAAAATATATGAAATCATAGTTTTTAATATATTGTTTCAACAGATCAGTTACCCAGATAATTTAAGGTGAGTACAAGCGAGAAAAATCCTTCACCATACAGAGTACAGCAATGATAAAGAACACTCATGAGCACACCCAGTCTCAGACAAGTCCCAAGCCTTATGTACCACATCATCTTACAGCAAACAGTGCTTCCAATGCAGGCATGGGATTCTGGGTAATGGCATGCCTATAGCACTCATAGTGGGTCACTCCTTGCATATTTGTATTACTCGATACACAGTGTGCAGGACCACAAACAGTAGAACATCTGCGTTGCGTTAATACTGTACTACTCAGTGTCGTACTGCAATATAACATTTATAGCATGTGACATCACGTACATAAGAACAAGAGGCGTCTTTAACACAGTACAGTTTATGTAAAGCTAAACCCCTCCCCTGGTATCAATGGATAGCGCGCCCGGCAGGGGGGGGGGGGCAGGCGGGCGATAGTTGTAAGTGACGTTGTACCAACTGGATGAGAAAACAAGCGCGCCTGGGCAAGATATCCACTCTTTGTGATCAGGAACGTCACGGAGGTCTCGCGGGAGTTGCGCGGTTCCATGATGGCCGAGGAGACCGGCGGGTGCCTGTTGTTTTCTCCTCCCCTCTCTTTGCCACGCCAACTCGAGTCATGGCCAGGGCCGGTCTCCCTATAGCTAGAGCCCGTGCGACCGCAGCGCCTGACCAGCCGCCGCCAACATGCCCAAGAAAGGGTACAGAAAACGGCTAAAGTTTCGAGCCGACGACATGAGCTCACAGAGAGGTACAGTAGGAAGGTAGTAGAGTTACAGGACACTGAGAATTAATGGATGAATAGGCCCATATAACGAGTTAGGCCAGGGGGGGGGGGTGAAGGAATCCGGTGTGACAGGAGGGGGCGGTGACATTAACTGGAGGAACGTGGGCTTACTTGCCCTTATAATTACTGCAGTACTGGTGGCCCCTGCAGGCCTCAATGATAAAACGTGATGGTTGTACAGTATACCTTAAGCGCTTCTTTTTTTTTTTAATGTTGGTACATTTATTTGCAGACCATAACGCTGTAGGAAGCTTAATACAGTACTTTAATTTAAAAAAAATGAATCAATTAAAGTTTGCATGTTTCCATCCCCAGATGTAGAACGTAAACCCCGGCTCCATCCCACTACCAGTATCTATTGGAGTTGTAAGCAATGGCTCTAAGGCCTCGTCCAGGGTGGCGCTGAGCGAGCGGGCGCGTTCACGCTGGCCACGAGGAAACATTGTGGCAATGTGTGGCCAGCGTGAGCGAGCAAGCAAATTTGAATTTACCGCTCAAGGGCGTCCTATGGAAGCAGTAAGGGTGTACTTAGTTTTTCACTAATGGCTTCTACATTTTGGCTTTATTTATGTTAAATAAATCATGACACGGTGTAATATGTCATGTGTTGTTGTTCATCTGAGGTTCTATTTACCTAATTTTAAGACCTGCTAAGGAACAGATGATTGTTGATGGAAATCCAGGGGAGCGTCGCCGAGTGCCCAAAAAAGAAGAAATGTGGATAGTGTAATACAGTAAAAAACGTAATAGTAAATTAGTAAAGAGCTTCCAAATTCCTACTCACAAAGTAGAAAAAAGAGCATGTGCCAGTCTGGAACTATAATTCACCCCGGTCTGGAAGGTGTGGTATATAAGTCAGCAATCTCAGAGAAAACAGCCATGGTACAGATCAAAATGACAAAATTTATCCACAATGAAGACGTCATTACGTCGAAACGCGTAGAGTCCGGCTCGTTAGCCATCTTAGAGGAGGCGAAAAGCAGTGGGATCCTTGGTGGTGTCCTCCGTTCCAGTGAACTGTGACGTCACGATCCGGAAGTGACGCATGCGAGAGCTGCAACAGTGTGTACCGGGCGGTGAGAATTGCGACGCACTAAAGACCCAGCTGTTCAATGCTTTTACTTCTCAGACTGCTGTAAGCCTCCATTTGTGAGCTTTTTATTAATAAATTTTGTCATTTTGATCTACTTTGTGAGTAGGAATTTGGAAGCTCTTTACTAATTTACTATTACGTTTTTTACTGTATTACACTATCCACATTTCTTCTTTTTTGGGCACTCGGCGACGCTCCCCTGGATTTCCATCAACAGTGCATCTCCTAGACTTTTGAAACAGTCTTTTCTACAGGGTCGAGTGATAAGTGGTTTTGCCTTTATTTCACTTATTTATTTGTTTATATTACTGTTCACTGTTTATACATATTGTTTGTTAAATCATTGATATATTATTGCACATCACTGTTTTTTGGGTATAGTAGAGCGCCATCTAGCGTTCTTTATACTGTCTGGAAGGAACAGATTATTGTTATGTCCTGATATGTAAAACCATACTTGAAGGTTTAATACAGGATAATATTCAGGAATGGAAAACCAAATAATTAGTAATAGTCAGCATGGATTTATGAATCATAGATCATGCCAAAGTAACCTTATTCGTTTCTTTGAGGAGGTAAGTAGGAATTTAGACCAGGGTAATGCAGTTGATTTTGCTTAGATTTTGCAAAAGCTTTTGATACGGTTCCACACGAGGGTGGTGTACAAAATAAAGTGAATTGAACTCCGTAATGTATGCACCTAGATTGAAAACTGGTTGAAGGACAGACAACAGAGGGTTGTCATAAATGGAAGTTTTTCAGGTTGGGCTAAAGTCGTGAGTGGAGTACCTCAGGGATCGGTACTGGGACCCCTGCTTTTTAACTTGTTTATTAATGACCTTGAGGTTGGCATCGAGAGCAAAGTCACCATCTTTGCTGATAATACTAAATTGTGTAAGGTAATAGAATCGGAGCAGGATGTAATTTCTCTCCAGAAGGACTTGGAGAGACTGAAAATGTGGGCAGATAAATGGCAGATGAGGTTTAATACAGATAAATGTAAGGTTATGCATTTTGGATGCAAGAATAAACTGGCGACTTACACATTAAATTGGGATACATTGGGGGTATCCTTGATGGAGAAAGATTTAGGAGTGCTTGTAGACAGCAGGCTTAGCAATAGTGCCCAAAGTCATGCAGTAGCTGCAAAGGCAAACAAGATCTTATCTTGCATCAAACGGGCAATGGATGGAAGGGAAGTAAACATAATTATGCCCCTGTACAAAGCATTAGTAAGACCACACCTTGAATATGGAGTACAATTTTGAGCACCACTCCTTAGAATAGACATTCTGGAATTAGAGAGAGTGCAGAGAAGAGCCACCAAATTAATAAAGGGGATGGACATTATAACTTATGAGGAGAGGCTAGCTAAATTAGATTTATTTACGTTAGAAAAGAGGTGTCTGAGATGGGATATGATAACTATATACAAATATATTCGGGGACAATACAAGGAGCTTTCAAAATAACTATTCATCCCACGGGCAGTACAAAGGACTTGATGGCATCCCTTTGTTGGAGGAAAGGAGATTTCACCAGCAACAAAGGGAATGGTTCTTTACAGTAAGGGCAGTTAAAATGTGGAATTCATTACCCATGGAGACTGTGATGGCAGATACAAATTTATTGTTCAAAAAAAGGTTGGACATCTTTTTAGAAAGGAAAGGTATACAGGGATATACCAAATAAGTAAACATGGGAAGGATGTTGATCCAGGGATTAATCCGATTGCCAATTCTTGGAGTCAGGAAGGAATTTATTTGTCCCCTTATTGGGGTTTTTTGTTTGCCTTCCTCTGGATCAATAAGTAAGTATAGATATAGGATAAAGTATCTGTTGTCTAAATTTAGCATAGGTTGAACTTGATTGACGTATGTCTTTTTTCAACCTCATCTACTATGTAACTATGTAGCATCAACCAGCGGCATAAAGTGAATAAAACGTGCACTCACCCCTTCCAGCATGACGGACGTCCTCATAACCGTCCATGCCCTCCGTTGCCAGAATCAATACAATAAAAAATACAATCTAATGGCCCCATAACCCTTAACCACCTTAACGGTTATTAACCGCTATAGTAATTAAGGAGGTATTTTATTGTTCACCTCTATATGTTAAACAACGACGAGAAACAGAACCCCAAGGAGAGCACTCAAACACACACAAATCGATAGGTACAGGGTGGGTATAGTGGGCCCGGGTGGGTGGTTAGGTCTCCCTCGTGGGTTGCGGGAGAGGGTGGGTTAACCCCTTAATTACTATAGAAAAAACAGGCTCCAGGGCACTCCTAAACCAATCTAATTCTTTTCAGAGTGTAAAGAACCAAAAAAAGGGAGCCCCAAAAATCTGTTAAGATGAAAAATATTTATTGCAACATATAGGAGGTGCCAACCACAGGGGAGGGGGTGGGGATGGGGAAGGGGAACCCTCGCTACTGCTAAATAGGTAGGGAGTGATGGTGCTACTATCAGGGGTAATAATGGGTAAACAACGACGAGAAACAGAACCCCAAGGAGAGCACTCAAACACTCAAGAGAACAAGTGTACAGGTGGATGGTATATGGGTGAATGAGGAATGTGTAAATTAAAACACTTTATTAAGAGTCGTAACTCAATAAAAAATAAAATAGAACGCTGTAGATCAAAGTATAATACTTCTGTGTGAGCCAATATAACAGCGAATTTGTAAAAACGGACCGGATGTGGTAATAAGGATAGCCAATGTACTGTCCTTACTAAAAGGGCAGTGGTAATAGTACAAGGGTTAAATAGCAAAGCTATGATCCTATCTATGCCTGTAGTCAGTGAAGTTAACCACAGAGTGTGTGGAGAGCCTCACTAAAGGTATAGGTGAAGCCCTGCCTCAATGAGGTAACCAGCTTATGGTATAGAAAGCTAGTCCCTATAGTGAGACACTGAATGGTCCTTTCATTTAACTGACCCTCATTACGTCTAGCATTGTACTTTGCTAGTTTCTGTCCTGGTGGCTTTATACTCTAAGCCTATGCTACAGCGACTAGATCAGTATGTTAGTGATGTGTTTCTCCCGCAATATACATATGAGGCATTGAAGTGGGTGCCCCACGATGCGTGATCACTTCTACTGTGTAACTTGCAGGGAACGCACTTCAACCAATCAGATGGTTGCTTACCTGATAAATACCGGGGGCATGACAGGCGCTCCCGTTCAGCCTTGACAAATCACGCACCAGCGAAACGTACGTCGGCGGCAGATGACGTCATTACGTCAGAGGGGCGGGGACTTGTGCTCGTGATCGGAGAGCGTCCGTCCCTAGTAGCTCCCCGTGTGGAGCTATGTTTGTGCAGTAATATGCATCTTTTTTAATGTAGCAGCTTACTTTGGCCGGTATACTTACAAGCACCCTGCATTAGTCTGAGGGCGTCCAGCCAATACCTAGTCTCTAGGTCTGCTACCATGGTCGGATGTACCTTACTGTCCGCAATACTGGACACTACGTGTAAACAGGCACTACTTGTGCACTGTTCCAACAGCCTCTGATCCTGCCTGTTATGGTCTATTCACTGTATATGTGTGCAACTTACTGGCAGGTAGATTTATTTCATCTATATGCCACTGGGAGTGTATTTGAATGCTGATTATATTCTGCACTTATAGGCATTAAGCCTGTAGTGCACACCCAGATACTAAACACTAAGACCATTCAGTGTCTCACTATAGGGACTAGCTTTCTATACCATAAGCTGGTTACCTCATTGAGGCAGGGCTTCACCTATACCTTTAGTGAGGCTCTCCACACACTCTGTGGTTAACTTCACTGACTACAGGCATAGATAGGATCATAGCTTTGCTATTTGACCCTTGTACTATTACCACCGCCCTTTTAGTAAGGACAGTACATTGGCTATCCTTATTACCACATCCGGTCTGTTTTTACAAATTCGCTGTTATATTGGCTCACACAGAAGTATTATACTTTGATCTACAGCGTTCTATTTTATTTCTATTGAGTTACGACTCTTAATAAAGTGTTTTAATTTACCCATTCCTCATTTACCCATATACCATCCACCTGTACACTTGTTCTCTTGAGTGTTTGAGTGCTCTCCTTGGGGTTCTGTTTCTCGTCGTTGTTTACCCATTATTACCCCTGATAGTAGCACCATCACTCCCTACCTATTTAGCAGTAGCGAAGGTTCCCCGTCCGCACCCCCTCCCCTGTGGTTGGCACCTCCTATATGTTGCAATAAATATTTTTCATCTTAACGTATTTTTGGGGCTCCCTTTTTTTGGTTCTTTACACCCTGAAAAGAATTAGATTGGTTTAGGAGTGCCCTGGAGCCTGTTTTTTCTATAGTAATTAAGGGGTTAACCCACCCTCTCCCGCAACCCACCAGGGAGACCTAACCACCCACCCAGGCCCACTATACCCACCCTGTACCTATTGATTTGTGTGTGTGTATGACACACATATATACAGACACACACATACACACCAAATAAAAATATCACTTGTCAAAACATTCACGTCTTAGACAGGTCTGCAAACCTGACTTTCGCAATTATCACAGGTTTGCACACACTTTTCCTGTTTGCGCCCCCCCTCCTACCTGGCAGCTGCGTCAAATGACGCTCTGGGTCACGTTGTCAGGTCACGTGACCCGTGGCGTCATGCTGCGTTGCCATGGAGACGTGTCACAGCATCTGAATCCCGGTAAGTGTTATTGTTGCAGAGGCCTCACGCGATCCCCGGCATTTAATTTAAATGCCTGGGGGAAGAGCGCGGGACTTCTGCAACCGCCCGCGCCCCCTCAGACAAATCTCCGCCCCCCAGTTTGCGCAGCCCTGACCTAGCATACAGTGCTTGCACTGCAGCAATGGATTCTGGGAAATGACATGCAAATGAGTACACAGTGTCACCTTTTACCTCAAATCCATTTTACATGGAACCCTTATAAGCTTATGCTCGCTGCATTACATCGCTTTTTGATGGATTTGCTGTATGCTTTATGGTGGAGGGATTTTCGTCCCCTTTTTCACCCACCATAACTTATCTATATATCATACACACACGCACAGTCTCTCATACCTATTCAGGCTGGGCGTGGATATGCAGATAAAAAATTATGGACGGCAGGAACATTTATAGTACAAACGATCTTTATTCACAACGTTCATAATGCTTGCACAGACTTCACTTCAGACATTAATTGGTGGCAGACAATATGGTTACACTGTGCTTCTTTCACTGGTAGCTGGTTTGAGCTATAAATACCCCTCTATCTCCCTATAGTGACATCACTGGTCACAAGACTTAGGCCAGGTGCCTGCTGCAGAGAACTGCCCCTCAATGGGGCCGGGCCCGCATGCTGCCTTGCCCGCCGCGTTGTGCTAACAGATTTCCCGGACGACAGGAAATCTGTGCTCGCGACGGAGCGCTGGCCACGCCCCCTGGCGGTTAAGCCAATGAGGGCGAACCTGCCGGGTGACTTCGTGGCTGCGCCCCCCCGAAACGCTCCACCCGTCTTTCCCCCTGCAGCTCACTCCAAACTGGGGATCTCGGCTGCACAAGCCGCCAGCCTGGCAGGCGCGCTTGCAGTGCCGACACCAGGGCCGTAGCCATACAAAAAGTGGCTACCCCTTTCTGCTCATAATCATCCTGCCTCACATAAGGGAGACAGGAGTAACCTGAGTGATCCCACACAGTGAACCCAGTGAACCCTTATACTAACTAGACCCAAAAGTGGTGGTGGGGGGGGGATATACACATACACCCGCTCATTTGCATGTCATTGCATAGACTCCCTGGTTGCAGACCTGTTTGAGACATGCAAATGCACCACAAATGGTATTTTTATTTACAGTCATTCTTTTGTATATGTAACAGTAATACACCTGTAAACATCCTAGACATTTAAAGGTATGTATACCGGTGTCCGTAAAGTATTTTAAAACCACCTTTTTTCAGTTACAGTGGCAGATTATGCCAATTCCGATCCATCTGTTGTGAAGTCTGGACGAATGAGAAAAGCTGTAGCCAACGCTGTTCAGAAAGAAGGTAAGACTCTAAGCACCTATTCAATATACAGTGAATCTGCTTCCCAAGCGCTGGAGAAGATTTTTAGTGCCATTCGTGGAATGGAGCTGATCTCGTCTTTAGCATTGGGAAAAGGCTTCATTGCACAGTGGGAAAAGGGCATACATCCAATACAGGGCCTGCTAAAGCCATTATACATTTGTCTATAGAGTGATTGTTAAATCCTTTTTATTTTATTTTTTTAATCAATTTAAAATGTTGACAATAACTAAGGAAACTTTGGGCATCGAAATTATTGATGTTGCTTGTATTTAATGCTTAGGGTAACAGGACACAGGACTGCAGCAGCAAACCCACTTTACTCAAACATCTCACCCCACAAACTACTGGAAGTTAACCCCTTCCTGAATTTCACCTTACTATTGTTTATTGATTTCGTTGTTTTTGTTTTTTTCATCATTAATTTCATCTTTCCCGTACTCGCTCTGCTTCCTTTTTGTTTTCTTAGTGAAGGAGCTTTGTGGCCTTGAGGCCTCTCACGTCCCCGCTGAAGACAGCCTCTCGGTCACGTCAGAGAACGGTGGACACTGTGGGAGCAGTGATGAGCTGGATGCCATCCTAAACCTCAACGAGTTGACAGCCTCCAAGAAAAAGAAAACTAAGAGACACAAAGGTAAGTGTTTGCTGTGTTTACACACCACCAGCATGCTTTGCAGGTCTCTGGGTACTCAAGGGGTTATACTTTAGCAGATGAGCAATACTTACTCTACAAGTCAGTTAAAATTGAGGCATAATATAGTAATGGTTTATCTTTTGTTCACTTTTCAGAAAACAGTGCTGCAGGGAGCAATGGCAATGAGTATCATATTGACATTTGGCTGGTGCTTGCCTCCTACATTCAGCCTGAAGATATTGCGAAGTTTGCTCTTATTTGTAAGAATGCTTGGACCGTTACTTGCACTGCTGTCTTTTGGATGAGATTGTACAAAAGGTGTGAAGTAGTGTAGAATATTAATGTGACTTTCTTGATTTTTCTTTGGATCATGTAGTTTAAAGTTATTGCAGCTCTATTGGTTCAGGAGAAATATAGTCCTTGTAGGCAGTGTCACAGGAGCTTGTGCAGGGTTATAATATACACCAAAATAACTGGGTTGAATTGAATGCGACCATAATATAATAAAAAAAGTTTATTCCTTGAAGAAGGTGAACACACAGAGTATACAAATAACACACAAGATATATACACTTACTTAGGGTTTGGGCAATAAAGCAATCAGGATCTGGATTGGCAATTCATTCAGCAATACAGGATACATACGAAGACACTGGGCATAGAGCTTACACTCGTTTATATGGGATTTAAGCCCTATCCCTTAACATTGGGTGTCAGACATTGGTTACCAATTACCTACACCCAATTACCCCTTGACAGCTCACGTGGGAAGCAAGGTAATACCTGCCCACAGGGGTGGGCATTATTCTAATCAGGGGCCCATTTTCTTAGGCCCACTCCCAAAAGATTGGCGTCTCCTAGTCTGCCTTTTGGGTCTCTGGACAGGAAAACCTTTGTCTGTAAGTGTGATTTATAACACCTCCAGAACTACTCAAGTCCTGCTCTTCTCCGCCCTAGCATATACAATCAGGGTGGGGGAGCCTTTGATCAGGGGGACTGTTGTAGACATGTAGTCGCCCCCTGAACATTAACATACTGCAGAGCCAGTATCTTTCCCGGGCTTTTATGGCAGACACCAAATGCAGTACATTTCCACAATTCTATATATTAAAATAATCCGTTCGGCTGGGCCGAGCGGGCTACAAATTGCCAGATCCTCATTCCAGAGAGGATTCTACACGGTGGCCAATTTTCAGCTCGCTGGGACCCACCGAACCGGAGTTACAGAAATACACTTTTGCATTTCTCTGCCATTGAAGTCAATGTCAGAAACCCAAACTAAACAATTAACCATACTCCACAGTGACTACATGCTGGCCAAATCCCAGCCCTCTGGTCCCTACGGAACCGGAGTTATGGGTTTTCAGTTTACACTGTTTCACACTTAGTGTTTTAAACGCCACGCGGCTTTTCTACGCCAATATGGTCAATGGTAGGACCCTCATGGCCGGCGCGACCCTTTCTCATCGCCATTAATTGTCGGACCCGGTTGGGGTCGAGTGAGGGAGTTCCTAGGGGCAAAAAGAATTTTATTTCGGGATGCCCTAGAACAAAAGTTTCCCACGCTAATTGGTGGTGAACTTGACCGTAGCCCAGTTCCCACGCCAATTGTGTGATCAAAGCTCCTCATTGACATTGTATCCGGTTTTGCAGTTTTGCGGTCTGGCTGGGTGCTAGCTCGTCTCCGGAGGTCGGCCTCGAGGAATCCCCATTGAAATGCATTACTCCACTTTCAATGGGGAACCTCCGCTCCTCCTCTCGGCGCCACCTGCACGTCTTATCAGGTATCGGGCCCAAATCGCCGGAATCTACATAGGATTACATGGGGCTCCAATGGCGACCTATGGAGATGCTGCAAAATGGAGACTGAAAAGGCGGGGAAGGGGACAAAGGGCAATAAACATGTAAATGCAATTAACCCTTTCCCTCCCGACCTGATCCCAGTGTATGTGGTTGGTACATACACTGTAAAGGTACAAACACCAATAATTGTACCAATATAAACGTCTACCAAATAGAACACAGTTTGCCCTGAGGCAGGGGAATAAAAATACATGAAATCCCTCTATAAATGTGGGGAACAGAATAACCAAGGGACATACCTTTTGGTTGTGAAGCAGGGGAACATATGTATGATAGGTACATTTCTGGTTAACCCCTCACCACCCAGACGGTGGGAGGGGGTGCCTAATGGGGATGACCCCTTTGTTACTCGCTTGTCTCCCCTCCCCCGTCACAGGCAGTCATGCCTTTTTTTTTTTTTTTTTTGTAAATACGCATTTTTGCATTAGGATTGTATATTCATTGGTCATGTGCTCCAAAAAGGCATTTTATCTGTTGTCTCCTTGGTGTCCATAGAATCATGCACATACCTCCTATTCAGCCCACGTTTGTCAGCTTGCTATTTCATGAGGAGTTAACAGATGCCGGCATGATTATGGAAAGTATGAAATTCTGGGGTGGCATAAACCACATTGGCTGGTCTCTGTCAGATTAAAGAATCTTAATTGCCAAGCTGGTCTAGGACATTTGGTCGCGGCTGTTTCGCCACGACCAAATGGCCGCCGGTGCTTCGCCATTGCTCCACTGCCGGAAGCTGCCGCCGCTGACCACTTGGCCGTAAGGCCCATAACCGCAGCACTTATTATTGGCTGTGGTTAGCTAGCTGTTCTATACTAGGGCTGCGGACGGCAGTGAGCGTGGAGCCGGACGATCGGGGCAAACACTCTGAAAAGTATGTTTTTGCGCTGCTGCCCGTTGCACGTCACACACTGTTACCCAATCAGTGTGAGGCTGCAATTTCATTGGCGCCAAAATTAAGCCTTCAATGCTTCTCTTTTTTTCAGCTACAAAGGTGTGTGTGTGTATCCTTTGAGTAATGCACTATTATGTATACGTTGATAATTAAGGTACTGCAGTTTGCATGCCACTGTCTTTTCTCCAGCACCCCATGCATGCCACTATGACTTTCTGGGGGCGCACAGCACCAATAGCAATAGGAATATCACCCCTGCCTCTAACCCCTTCTCTATCACCAGGGTTTTTTTTTTTTTAATTGTCCAATAAAAAGATACCACAGAACATTAATGTATTAAAATAAAAGTGTATGTACTAAAAGGTAGATTTGGGTACTTTTGTTTCCCTGGAAATTAATTGTGCATTTTTTTAAGGGGAGTTTTTATTAATGAAATGTTTTGCTTACCCCGAGCCCTCCTTATCCTTATGAGAGCCAATAGATATATGGAGAAGAGAAAAGAGGTGTGTGTGAAGCAGGGTGTTATGTCATGGCCACGCGTACCCGTGCGTGTGATAGCCACGCCCATCTGTCGCTCACAGCACTGAACTCTATACACACATGTGCACACTTCATGTGCACGTGCCAACTATAAAACAAGCCTAAGGTAACTAAACCCCCTAAACTAAAAGTCCCTATTCTAAAAAAAACCCTGCCCTTACCCTAAAACCCCCTACCCTAACTGCTAAAACCCCTTTAAATTAACCCCATACCCTGTGAACAAAAAGGATGATCAAATCCTGGTTTGGTGACAAACCGGAGTGGTGGTGATGAGGAGGAGGAGTCGACTGACTTGTTTGAGCCTGGTGGAGACGCTGCGGTGGATCGGAGCTGAGCTTGCTGTGAGGATCATACCGGATTGCAAAGCTGAAGGAGAAAAAAAGTTTGAATAAAAATATATAGTTATACACAACTGCCGTGGATGTCGGAGGTGAAAAGTGCCAGAAGAGGTAACAAACTCAGCACCGGACGAACACTGCGGTAAGAGCCACATGTATGTGCAGTAAGCAGACGCCTAGCCCATCCAGGCAGTGAGCGGTGACGGTATATGCGGCAACCAGAGTCCGTGAGTAAGACTGATCCATGTTACCGGCACAGAAAGTTCGTAGGCAGTGTATATCAACCTTACTAAGATCTTTAAATAGATACTACCATTCATGGGTGGTTGTGGGCAGTCCAGTTCAACATCAAGGTGACGACACACCTAAGTGAAGAGATCCCAGCTTTTAAAAATCAAGTGCACTTCAGCTTTAAGAAGATAACTTATCCAAAAAGAAAAACAGGCTACAACACGCATATCCAGTGTGCAATTAGAGTTCACAAGTTCTTTATATAAGACTTGCTCAAAACAGAGGGTATCATATATTGCAAAGCTTTTAATTGTGATACAGCACCAAATTCCATATTAATTGGATATCAGGACATTGGCATTATAAACCAGACGGTTCATCATCATAGTGGTTATTTCATTATATCTGCTATAGTCCACCTACCTATTGGCTATATTTGATGCATGTTTCTATTTTATGTTTATGTATTATGCGGGTTGATTAAGCTTAATCAAGACATAGGATTAACTGTATGATATAGTCCCATATAAGGATACATTCTATTGTGTTATTTTGTAATAAATTGTTTTTTATTTTAATACTGCTTAGTCTGTGGGAAATTTGGTATACCATCATTGCTTCTAGATATCATCAGTAATATATTCATGCACCAGGGTGTCTTCCCTTTTCTTCTAACCCCCTACCCTAACCAATAATAAAACTCAACTTCGAAGCAGCCAGCGGCCAATGTTCCTGCGGCAAATCGGCTGCGGTGGAGACTGGCTGCGGCGAAGCAGCTGTGTCCAAATGTCCCATTCCGTTGCCAAGCTTTCTATATTTGATACAGCTGTGAGGACCAAATTGCTGGGCATCGATGCAATTTTTTTCTGTTCCTGAATAGATTGGCTGGTAAAAGTCTGTTGGCTACTAATAAGTGAAACACTGTTTCAGTGAGCGAAATCCATTCCAGATGAATTTAAGAACGTGCTTTGCTAATTGTACCTACTTGAGCAATACCCCTAATGATCTACTGACCAGGTTGGGAATCTCTGCTCTAGATGATACGACTTGACAGAGGCAAAGATCTCTTATCTTTAAATGTTCTTTTTATTTTTGGTTGATCCTGAAAGTCATAAAAAGCTGGTAGACAGGGACAAATGTACTAAGTGTCGCTAAACCATAGGATATCTTAATCTCCGTTAAATTGAATGGGCCAGTCTCACAGTTTAGCACTGTTTATTAAAGAAGTCTGTAACGAAATCCCCCATTCAAAGACCTTTTGTCAAATGACGGTTTAGCGGGTTATTCACTAAATGGTATTAGTCACTATTGTTTCCAGAAATACCAGGGACAAAGTGAAATATTTGCTGAACTTGCACAACGATCCCTGTGGTCTTCCGTTGTAGACCTACAGGTAGTGTAAAAAAAATAAAAATAATATTGTTTTAGGTCATTTGCTTAGTGTTTTTAATAAATGCCATATATAATTAAAGTTGCAGTCCCTGCTATGAGCAAAATTAACTACAGGCAGGAATATATTTAAGGTTTTAGTTGTTGGAAAATGCTTTTTACCAAGAAAAATCAGGTCAAGCCTCTAAGCATTTTTTTTTCTTCCAGTCTTTTTTATTAGAAGGGTTAGAACATCTTTATTAGAACATGTTACTTAGCACAATTTCACAGTTATTTCACTTATAACGCTTTTGGCATCTTTCTTTTGTTGTGCTATTTTGACGGTAGTTGTTAATCCACTGATGTGGGTAGTTGCTTGGTAACCCTTTTGAGATTTATTGGTAAATTGAGTCCTGATAGGGATAGAAAAGAGATTCAGAAGGAAGGAAGAGGAGAGGGGAGTGGGGTGGTGGTGGTTCCCGATTTTATGAGGGGCTGTCTAAGTTGCCTTAGTTTTAGGAACATCACCTTACCCTGCTCCCTTCGGGATCTTCCATTTACCTGCCTTCTTTTGGTCCCAATCTACTCTGTGGACCATAGCTCCCAAACCCTATCGAATCGTTCTGTCGTATGGTTTATTTGGGCCGATAGCTTTTCCATCTGCCTCACATTCTCGATTCTTAGTATGACTTTGTGCTTAGACGGAGGGTTTATATTCTTCCAGGCTGCTGCTATGGAGCAATGGGCTGCTGTAAGAATGAAAGAAGTTAATTTGGAGACCGGGGTCTGCACTTCTTCCACTGGTTTGGCTGGGAGAAAGGTCAGGGGTTCAAGCGGAATCCTCAGCTCCGTGTTTTCATAGATCAGGTTTTGTATCATGGACCAGAACTTCTGGATGTGTGGACAAGACCACCAGATGTGAGCCATGTCTACTCTCAAACCACATACCCTCCAACACACATCTGGTGTTCCCGGATATATCTGGTCAGCCTACTCGGGGTTAGGTACCAGAAAAATAGAATTTTGTAAATATTTTCTTTCGTAACCTTACAAATTGATTGTTTTGGTTGCCGCTTCCCAGATATCCCTCCAGTCATCATTATCAATATCTATGTTGAGGTCTTCAGCCCATTTCAGAATACAACCTCCCAAGCCCACAATTTATATGCTAAGCATTTTTTTAAATCCTTTTTCTTTGTTGCTTTTGTAATCCTGGGAAGGTGCGAGGTTTACCCTATAAATCATTGGAAAGCGACGGATAAAGATTGAAGGAAGAAAATTACATCAATCGGGGATAATTAAGGACACTTGTGGTGGGGTCTATATATGGGACTTTTTACATATTATTTATTCATTATGCCATTTGCTTTTGAGAAAGGCCCTTGAGGCTGAAACGTCAACTATTGGCTAACAATAAATTTGCTAGCAGAAATCCGCTGTGCCCAGGTTTTTCCTTTCATATATGATATTGGCAGTACCTAGCAGAGATTCCTGAACCAGGAGCACCAGTATTTATATCATTTTTTCTTCCTTGGGGAGTGCAGCATTAGGCTGAGTCCCCGCTGACGCTCAAAGCATGCGTGCCGGGTGTCTTGCGTCTGATTGCGTGCCTGCGGGGGGGGGAGAGGGGGGTGGCATTGCCGAATAGTTGAGCGAGCAGGAAAGTTAAAAAAAAATTATTTACCTGAGCGCCGGTGAGTGTGTGTGCACGCGCATACCCGCGGGCACATCGCGTGAGCAGTGACTTGTGTGTGTGTGTGTCACCTCGCCAAGCAACGCCCGTTCAGCGCCAGCGGGGACTCAGCCTAAGGCCTGGGACATAGTACAGCAGGCCGTGCTGAGCCGCGCTGAGCAGATGCACTTACCCCCTGCATCTGTCATCGGCGCGGCTTTAGCAGCCGCTTCCGCATGCGTGCGGAGGCTGAGAAATTCTGAGGAGACAGGCAAATTAAAAATTTGCCGCTGAGGAGCGGTCACGTGACCGCTCACATCCAATGGGAGCGAGGGACTAGCCACGCCTCCGTTCCGCCCCGCCCACGAAGCACGCTCACTGCCTCGCCTGCCAGGACACAAAAAAGCAGGAGCGCGGATCAGCGCGGATCAGCGCGGCCTAACCCTTCAAACTGAAGGTGCAAATTGGGACAGTTAGTTCCTTCATCTCCTCCCTTTTGTGTGATATGTGTTGATCAGGTCTTGCCTCTACTTTTTTTTTATACCCTTTTGTTTATCTCCTCTATCTCAGGACCATTTTATAAACAGTAGTATGTTATCATAGTAACGTGAAAATCTAGAAAAACTAGTTCTTGGTAAAAAAAAAATAATCTTCCACTTTATGGTCACATTTGTTTAAGGCCAATTAATACTTTGTAAATTGCTTTGTGTCTGTGATTGAATGGTGTCTCCTTTTGTCTTGTAGACATTATCGTATGAACGCCTACCTTCCTGTCCGTTTACGCCCAGAGCGTATAGAAAGGCTTCGCTCTCTACGTGCCTGTGTAATCCGTTCCTTGTACCACATGTATGAGCCCTTTTGTTCCAGAGTGACAAAAAACCCGTCGATCCCAGAGTCAACTCCAAACTTCTTAGCAAATTCCAAAGTAAGTACTGTAAAAAAAAAAATATATATATATACACACACACACACACACACACACACGTTCAAAAGACAGAATAGAAATACACACATCTACGATAAAAAAAAAGAATAACAAAAAATGCATAGCCTGCAACATTTTTTAAATTAATTATTAAAATCAAACGTTATTGCAAGCTCTCTTGGTGCCGAATAATTGTGTTTTTGTGTGTATGTATAATATTAGACAAAAATACATATTCACCGCGCTTCTCTGTATAAGGAGCATGCTGCTGGTGAAAGGATTGGCCATACATATGTGAAAAAACGGAAAATGAATCCCTGTGCTTCTCCCATTGGGCTAACAATAAATGAGGAAATAAATATACATAGTAAAACCTAAATCTGTAAGACAAAGGAGACTTGGTTATATCCTTTGATCAAATAATGTTAAGCCTGCTAACCAACGACAAGGTAAGTCTCAATAGCGGATCCCTATGCTAAATGCATACAAATGTACTGTGAAATATACCCTGAAGGTATATATCCTTACACAGAGAAGCGCAGTGAATATGTATTTTTGTTTTAGATTTTCTGTTGGGCCGAATTAAATCTCTAGCAGCACGCTTAAGGCGAGCACCACTATTGGGGTGTGATTAATCCACCTGTAACTGCTTATTGAGCAGCTTGTGGGAGGGTAATTTGGCCCTTTTCAAGGTATATAATCTCCCAGTAAGGTCCCTGTAATTCACTTTTCACTTTACTTGCTTACATGTAAGTATCTTCACTGGTATATACCAGTTTTAACTGGACTAAGTTACATAAGCCTACACTTAGTTTATTAACCCCTTCAGGGTATATTTCACAGTACATTTGTATGCATTTAGCATAGGGACCTGCTACTGAGACTTACCTTGACGTTGGTTAGCAGGCTTATTATTATTTGATCAAAGGATATAATCGTGTCTCCTTTGTCTTACAGACTTAGGTTTTACTATGTATATTTATTTCCCCATTTATTGTTGGCCCAATGGGAGAAGCGCAGGGATTCACTTTCTGTGCATATAATATATACATACTGTACATCATATACGCTTATACGTGGTGTGGAAAAAAGTCAGCACTTTGATTTACAAAACGTTATACAAATTTTATTGCGCGAAGAGTAACAAATTGGGATTCGGGTCCCATGTACAAATGGTGTTGTATTCATAGCATGATAAAATGTATATCCTCCCCTAGGAAGCAATACAGGTGAATCTCGGGTGCATATGAAACACAATCAAGCCTAGACAAACCCCAAACATACCACTAGCGAGTACTGCAAAGTAGGCCCCTCTGATCTGTTACTGACAAACGCCGGTAACAGTTCAGAGAAGGGAGCCTGCAAACGCTAACAACTGTGGGCATGAGTGATCTGTCCCTATGGGAGCTGACACATGAGATTTAAAGATGTCCAAGATAATCAGCGCACCTCGTGGGAAGAAAAAAGAGAAAAAAAGAGCACAATAGTGAAGCAAGTTCAGAACACAGTGCTAAGATTATAGCTGGTGAGATATGCACTTACATTGCAGTGCCTGTCTCAGGCATGTAATGGTATCTTTATGCGTCCTCACCACCATGAAGTCATCACGATTTCTCAGAGCACTTCTTTAAAATTTCGTTTATATATAAATCAGGAATAACACAACAGGTTTAAAGTATGGGCACAGACCAGTTCATGTAGTTCCGCAACCTCCGGTGTCCGCGACAGTCACTCGCCGCACTGCTCGGGGTTCTGTGTCACTTCCGGTTTCTGGTGCCTCAATGAAACTGGTCCTCCCGGCAACCCTACGCGTTTCAACGGTGATCTGTCTTCATCAGGGGTAAGTTGAAAACGCGTAGGGTTGCCGGGAGGACCAGTTTCATTGAGGCACCAGGAACTGGAAGTGACACAGCACGCCGAGCAGTGCGGCGAGTGACTGTCGCGGACTCTTGGTTCATAGACCTAATTCGACTGGTCTACCCTGGGAGCTACTGTTGACTGATGACAAAAATTGGCAAGATCTAAGAAGGCTCTGGTTGATGGCATGGAAATATATTTAGCTATACCATCCTTCTGTCCAAATTCTCGCGTTGGTAAGCAATCCAATTCCATATGTTGGATGTGCTGTGAGGTCTTCATACCATCTTTGAGAAAATCTGATAGGCTGTTTGTACTATTTGAAGCTACTTGGCCTCTGCAAGTTCCATGGGGTTCCTTTGCAAGGTGGTTAAAAGCAAAATTCTAGATGCCTATAAGCAGGCTGGAAAAGAAGCTTGGTTTCCCATTAAGACACATTCCACAAGGGCAGTCTCAACATCATGGGCTGAAAAAGCAGAAGTCTCTCTTGCAGATTTATGCAAGGTAGCCACACGTACAGATATTTACACTTTCGCCGATCACTACAAGCTGGAGGTTCTCATCAGCAGAGATACAGTAGCCTTTGGAAGGAAAGTGCTGCAGGGTGTAGTTTAAGCCCTCACATTTATTCATTTTTATTGCCGTGGGACAGATTTTTCTTACCGATATTCACCTAGTCCAATAACAGCAGCACCTCTTCCCCTCCCCATTGAGTGGTATTTTCATCTGGTTCAGTTATTTCCTTTATTGCTCCGAACCACACTGATCAGGAGGAGGAAGGATAATTATATAGCTACTCCTCCAGAAATCAGGCTTCTGTTTTACCTAGAGGGAGGAGCTACAACCCACAGGTTTGTGCTGCCATGGTTTGTACTTGAAGAAAGGGGAATATTGGTAAGAGTATGTATGCATGTATTGCAAAAAGAAGGTCCAGCACACTTGGGACTATTTTCTCAAAAAAAAAATATTTATTCAATGATGGAAATGTCGATTATTTAATAAATATTTTGAGTGTTTCAAGTGTACTAGACCTACTTGCAATTTGTACCAGACAATCTGTTCATGGCCTAGAACTGAAGACTACAAAAAAAGACAAAGGAGCAAATAATACAACAAATCTTTTATGCATTTCTTTTCACTAGTGTTTACTATTCTGGTGCAGCAAGGTAGCTGGTAGCAGATCTGAAGCAATGTGGGAATTTAACTTCAAATTTAAGAAGCAGGTATGTTTTCCTTCAGAGTTAAAGTTGATCTAAGCAATCTTTGTAGGAAATCTGAATTGGATGTTTACAAGAATATCCATTATGGGATTATCTGGCATGTTCTGTAAATTAAACTTTAAATCCTTAATGTAATCCCTTTTTGTTTTCCTTGGTAAAACTGGCATGTCCTGCAGAACTAGACCATGGTTCTCCCATTAAATATTCTCACCCTAAAGAAGAATATGCCACCAGTGTAGGTCTGGGCTCAGGTGGCCAATAGAAAGCCACAGTCATCAGGGGATTACGTTGACTTGTTATGGGTTACCCCAGTGATTTGTGTATATATAGTTGTTTTTTGCCATAAGTGGGCAGAAATTTTTAAAAGGTACATTAATTTGTAACCTGGTAAATCCTGGAGCTGGAAGCATCATGATTGAGCTACATAGAATCTGCTAGTTCCGAGGAGGGAGGTGGGGGGGGGGGGGGGGGCTGCTATAAAAGGTTATATTTAACTGATTTGAAAATGAACATGACATTCCATTGTAACCAAAAACGTTGAAGGGTTTGTACAATCTTTATCTAATGGTGATAAGGCTGTGGTCAGTGGTCAAAGCCACAGGGTCAGTTGTTAGTTTTTCCCAGGTCTATGTTTGCAAAGTAATTATAAAGCCATTAATAGTCAAACCGATAAACTTAATTAGTTCGGCAGAAATGCAACACATTCATTTTCCACAAAAACAAGTAAGCGGTTACATTAAGTGATTTTATGCTTTCTAATGAAGCTGATCACACTTAAGTATTTCTTTTTCTACCCACTTTTAATTGCCTCTTTAACGGGTTGAAAAATCATGGTTGTATCTTGATATTCACAATTTAACGTTGATACCTGTTTTTCCTTAGTCTCGTAAGCTGAAGAATAGCTGTCTTAATGGAATGAAGCCACCTGCTCGATACAAGGAAGTTCATACTAACCCAGACCACGAATGTTGCCTTCTTCAAGTGTCCACATTTAACTTTATTTTCATACCTGTTGCCATGGGTATGACACTCTCTTATGTAAGTATCCCAAGCTCTATCATTATTTTGACCTGTTGTATAGACACAGTGGGTCTGGTAGCCTCTAAAATTGATGTGTGCATAGCTTCGCAGTGCAGAAATGACATCCTGCTACATAATTGGTTTACAGTTTTTCCACTTTTTCCCCTGTTAGTTCACAATAAACGTCAGCACAGATATGAGGCACCACCGAGTGAGGCTGCTTTTTCAGGACTCTCCAATATGGAACGGGAAAAAGCCTCGTGGTGACCAAGGAGTACAAGTTATCTTGGATCCTGTGCACAGCGTCCATCTCCTTGACTGGTGGCATCCAAGATACCCCTTCTCAGCCAGAGCTTGACATCCCTCCAGTCCTACTTGGAACCCAAATGAACGAATAATGATGATATGTTTAATTAGTTAAATGGTCAATCTGATGTATAACTAAAATGACCTAACGAGTGACCTGTTTTCTAGATTCCAAATGAATTAATGGCAGTGACATGTTTGATGGCCTGAATAGTGTAGGGGTTCCCAACATTGGTGCTATAAGATAATACTCTACACACCTCAATCTTGCTGTGTGTTAGAGTAGGTCAGTGCCATTGAGAAAACAGGAACAGTAGTTGCACTAAAGATTTTTTTTTTTTCATCTACAGATTACCTACTATTTGGTCTTTTGTTGGTCTTGCTGCGTGTTACATACACCCCTTATTCCCTTTCTTAATTGGTCCTTTTACATCTTGACTGCATTATCATGTAACTTCAAGAATTAATAAGATAATATCCCTCTTCACGGACAATAAAAACGTTTTAATAGGGATTTCAACTGTACTCTGATATTTTAATACATTATTCATGATGACACAGTTAAACTTATTGGTGCCATTAGTTTTTCATTTGGCTACAGAATATGTATGTCATTATACTGTAGGGTTGTTTAAAAAAAAAATTATTTGGGGATTTGGTGCTGGATTATAATATTTTTCTTTTATTTCCAAATGTTGGGGTCTACTCTATTGTAAATTGATTGTTGGGTAAGCTGTTTTGCTTTACATTGCTAGCCCTTGTGGCATTGGAAAGTTTAAAGTGCATTATATATTTTAATTATTAGTTGATAGCTAGATATCTCGGGATTGGGATATCTCGGGATATACAGCTCAACCCCGTTATATTATAGCGCGATCCGCTTATAATGCGGTCTAAATGTGGCTCCCGATTTAAAAACATCCTTTTTTTTTGTTTTTTTAAACATTCAATGCTTTATTGCTAACGGACACACACACACACCCCTACATCATGTGGCAGTTCAAAACCGATTGGTGTGTTAAAACAGACCCTATAAAATATACTTAACCTGTGCAGCACAGTGCAGTGGACTGCACTGTGTCGACTATGTTAAGCTTGCTTTTAGAGCCTGTGACATCACACAAACTCTGTGGCATGAAGGTAGAGAATTGCATATGAAAGGTCCTGGGTTCGATTCCTGTATGATATGGTATAATTTATAAATGATAAAATAAATAAAATATGAATTGATAAAATAATTTTATTTTTATTAAAATGTATAATTTATTTTAATTATAATGTGCAGTGGTCGACAAATCACCAAAAAATCTACTCGCCGAACAAAAAAATCTACTTGCCACCTAGTACCACACGTGTGCTGCTTGGGCCAATAGGAGCTCGCCACGATGTTAAATCCACTCGCCCGGGGCGTGCAGATGTATAGGTTTGTCGAACACTGATAATGTGTATTGCTATATTGTTATTGTCAACCGACACATACACACACCCCTATACCATACTAAATGAGGTTATTAGTAATTGGGCTCAGATACTAAGTGAGATTATTGGAAACAGGGCTCATATACTAAGTGACGTTATTATGAATATTATAAAATAAATAAAATGTATACATTTCATAATTAAAATAAAACAATTATAAATTATTTTATTTTAATTACAATGTATAATTTATAAATTATTTTATATAATTTATAAATTATTCTATAAAATAATACATAACTTATACATTTTACATCATACAGGAATCGAAACCAGGACATTTCACGTGTTATTACCAATTCTCTACCTGCTACGCCACAGAATTTGTGTGATGTCACTAACTCCAAAAGCAAAATTAACATATTGTATACATGTAAAATGTATTCATATTCAATTCCCACATGGTGTAGGGGTGTGTATGTGTCTTAGCAATAAAGTGTGGGTGTGTCTCTGTCTCTCCCATGTGACCCTACTCTTCCTCTAAGCTCGAAAGTCTACGGCAGAGAGAGGAGAGAAATGCAGATGCCAGTAAGTCCTTGCACGGCTAAATTTATGCGATCCCGGTTATAACGCGGTCTCATTCTGAGGGCCGCGTTATATCAGAGTTTAGCTGTATATCTAGATGCCTTTCACCATTATCACCCAGCATACAGTGCTGTAGCAAGGGATTCTGGGAAGTGACATGCAAATGAGCACACAATGCCACCTTTTAGCTTCAAAATCATATGACATGGTCCCCTAAAGCTTATGCTTGCTGCATTGCACAGCTTTTGAGCACAGCCTGGGTTAAGATGCATGGCCAGTAAACCTATCCACAGACGGCTGTTTCGACCTGAATGGGTCTCATCAGTGTGAGGTTGGTTATACAGGCTTTGCAAAATGAAGCGTGGGACAGGTTTCACCACACTTAAGTTATGATGGGTAAAAAAAGTGACAAAAACCCTCCACAGTAAAGCATATAGCAAATGGAAATATTACTGTGTGCTCATTTGCATGTCTTAGGGCTGGGACCCACGGCGCGGGCGGCTGCACAGGCTTTCCCCACCAGCAGGGGAATCCTCCCAAGCCGGTCCCCCCTGGCTGCACAGCTCACTACACGCTGTGACGCGTCAGCCGCTAGGGGATACAAGAGAATTGTGATCCCTAGCGTTGACGCGTCACGTGGTGTGGCTGTGAGCCAATGAGGAGGGGAGGCTTCGGGGAGCGGGGAGGAGTGTGGAGGGAAAGCAGCGTGAGTGCCTGTCTGTGTATGTGTGTGTGCCTGAGTGCGTGAGTGCCTACCTCTGTATGTATGTGCCCGAGTGCATTGCCTCTGTCTGTATGTGTGTGCCTGAGTGCGAGTGCCTGCCTCTGTCTGTGTGTATGAGTGCCTGCCCGCCTGCGTGCGTGCGTGTGTGTGTGTGTGTGTGTGTGTGAGAGTGCCTGCGTGTGTGTATGAGTGTGTGTGTGTGTGTTGCTTCCATCAGCAGCTCCAGCCCGAGCCCGTGGAGGATGGGGGGGGGGAGAGTAGCGGGTCCCTCCGCTCAAGCCACGCCCCCCTCCCGCTCAAGCCTCCCACTCCCGCCCGGCTCCCGCTCCCTACAGACCGCATATCGCGGTCTGTGTATGTCAGCGCCCCGCCTGTCTGCAGTGCGGGAGCGCTGACGGAGGGAGCGGGGCATTAGCCTTAGACAGGTCAACCTTGCCTTTCACCATTATCACCCAGCATACAGTGCTTCCACTGCAGCAAGGGATTCTGGGAAGTGACATGCAGATATATCTATCTACCTCTCTCAATTCCAGTTAGCTCTTTAAGTGAATGCCCTCTGAACTTTGTAGAGTTACTGAAAACAAGAAGTCCTAGCATGGAAATTGGATTTCAAAACAAATGTGTAAAGTGGTTACATCGTTATTAGAACTATATTTTCAGAACATGCAGCAGGCTTTAGGGTCTATATATTGAATTGCGATAGTCACTTCAATGGGCGTTTCAGTTTAATAAATAACCCGCAATAATTTTGGGTGATCCACTGTTCAAATCGGTGTTGATCTCTTTCAATGTGCATGACTTGTATTTTTCCCGACCTGAGATTTACTGAAATAAAGAGTTAAAAAGAAAAAAAATGAGTCCTCAAGTTCTATCCCTCTGGGGGTAAATTAAGAATTGGCTACAGAGGATATTGGGTCTCGATATACCTGTGGATCCTTGGTTATTCCTTCTAAATAGATCAGTGCAAGGTTTGTCCAGATCCAAAAGTATACTGGTTGCCCATTTTGCAACTGCAATAAGATGTGAGATTGCAGCACTATGGTAACACAAAGATATCCCACAAATCTCTAAAATTCGTAATAGAATCTGGTTTATTTGGCAAATGGAGAAACTAACAAGCCTGGTCAATGATACCGGTTCTAATTTTCAGAAAGTTTAGCAGCCATGGTTGGCTCAATCAGACTTGCCGGGGGTGAGTATGGCCACAATTCTGCTATGATAGTTAAAGATGCGTTCTCCTTTGAAGTGACAGTTAAGGCTAACTACTATATGGCTTTTTCTGAAGTCTACTGGAAGAGAGGAGTCTGTGACTGTACGGAGGCAGTAAAGGTTGGACCAATTAAACACACAGTGACCAGGCTCCTCCCCCTTCCCAGATGTGTCTTCCCTGATATTACATCACATTTTCTGAGTTAAAATAATGTGTATGTTTTGTTCTGGTTTTCAATCAAATTTAAGTTACCAAAAAAAAAAGCGTTTTCGAGGGGTTTTTTTGTGTGTAAAACTTGACCTCTAAAAATGTCCAGTCTGCCTAAAATCATATAGAAAATGCTAACAAATGGTTGTCTAAATGCTCAAGGCACGTACTGTACATTTGTGTAAAAAAAAATACACGTAGAAAGAGTTGCAAGAAAGACACTGTAAAGTTAAATGCAAAAAAGACCTATATGGTGCCTGGATGACAATCCAACTGTGATTAAGCTAATCAGCAAACAAATCCATAAACAATTTATCTATCACAGGTCTGCTTAGCTGATGTGCAACTTCTGATGGTCCTCCTCGCTCATCACATCAGATCATACAGTAGGTACATGTGGTAGATTAAGATAAGAGAAAAGGACAAAAATGCACCAATAGTGCATTATCTTCTTGCAAACGTGAACATTTCAGGCTGTATAAGAAGTGAAGGCTGAAAAACTGCAGTGCTTGATGAAAAACTGCTCCTTGGGCATACAATTTAATGATAATTAAAAACAGTAAAGCGGGTATCTGCAGAGGTGAAGGGGAGTATAGAGAGGGAAGTGGAGGAGATGCTGGCCCTAGGGTAAATTGTCCCATCCTAGAGCCCTTGGGCTTGTCTGGTAGTCCTCGTGCCCAAGAAGGACAGAACCACTCTGTTCTGTGTCGACTACCAGCAGCTCAATGCTCAGACGGTGTCAGAAGCCCCGCATGGATGAGCTCTTAGATGAGCTTGCGGGGGCAAGGTGTCTGACGACTATTCATTTGTCCAAGGGGTATTAGCAAATCCCTTTGGCCCAGCAGGCACAAGAGAAGTCAACATTCATTACTCCAAGTTTCCTATATGAGTTTTTAGTTATGCAATTTGGGATGAAGAATTCCCCGTATACCTTCCAACGCCTGGTCAATAGGTTGCTGGAAGGGATGCAGTGTTTTGCAAGGACATACCAGGATGACATTGCTCTGTTTATCAATTCATGGGAAACTCGCTTAGTTCATGTAGCAGCGATGCTGAAGCGGGTTAGGGAAGCAGGGCTGACACTGAAACCTACAAAGTGTCTGTTGGTTATGGCAGAAGTGTTGTACTTAGCCCTCCACCTACTCTGTGCCCTGTCTCGAGAGACCAGGCATTTTCACCTTTATACCGGGATCATATCACTGTACAAAACCAAATGATAAAACAAATTGTCATTTATTCCATTGAAACACGTACACACAGTGGATCACAAATACAAGAGAAAAATACTTACTGGGGATCTGGGGGCAAAATAGACTTTCCTAGCTTCTACAGTCCATAAAACAAAGTTTGTAGTTGACCGGGACTTACCCCGAAAAGTCCTGGAACTCATATCGGAATGAAGTTCCTGACGCCAATGCTGTATCCGCTAAGGAGACACCGAAATCCCTTGACCGGGAGATAGCACCAAACGTCCTCTTTTCAGCTTGAAGTTCCAGCCACGACAGCTACGTTCTCTTCTCAGAACTTGGCCCCGAAATGTGGGACTTAGAAAATGTCTTGCTTTGAAATTTCTGAAGCCAGCTTGCGTCTATTTCTCCAAGAGCATCTTTTGGCGATTTTGAATTTGCCGCTATAGGCCCTCATGCAGTAAGCGTCGAAAAGCCGCTTTTTGCAAAAAATGCCTCTGGGATTCAGTAAGATCCGATAAACTGCAGATAACAGCAAAAATCTGCGGGGCTTTTTGCCGGTAAAAACATTTCGGCAGCCGCACGGCGAAAAGCCACTTTTCGGCACTGATCGCCAGTTTTTCTAACACGCTAATTTCTAGAAGCCCCGATCTGCTTATTGCAGCTGATCGCCACTCTAGAATTAAGAATTCCGCGCCAATCCGTCCCGGCAAAAAAAGTTGGCAAGAATGTGGGGAGAAGTATCGGCAAGTGCAGCAGGACGGCACTTAGAAAAAATGTAGGCCTTTCTCCTGCATGGGATTGATGCCGGGGGTTTCCGGAGCTGATATCCATTTTCCGATGCCGGAAAAATGCATTTACAGCCCACTTCATTACCTTAGCGGCTAACCACATGTGCATGGCTTATTGTGGGTAGCGGGGGCGGTGTGAAGGGGGTATTTGGCCCTTGGTGGCTGTTTTAGGCCTTCTGGGGGGGTTGCGGATGGACTTTACCCCTTCATTACCTTAGCAGTTAATACCCCTATGGTAAAGGGGTTAACCCACCCACTACCCACCCGCAAGGCCTAAATACCCATCCTTGGGGCTAATACCCCCTTCACCCACCCCCGCTACCCACAATAAAAAAGATTCACACTACAGCCCCACTACCCACCTCCTAGGCCCTCAATAAACATTAAAATATATAATACACTATCCTCCCCCTGTGCCCCCAACAATCCCTATACCCCCCTAACATACAGTACATATATTTATTTTTTTTGGGTGCACATGAATTATACAATAGGCCGGCTGTGGCCCTCGGGTAGTCCTGCGTGTGTCCGGGGGTCCCCGCTGCCTGCAGTACCAATTCTGTGCCCCCCAAAAAATATAAAAATACAATACTTAACCCGCCCCCTAACACATACACTACAGTAATGGGCAAAATTACTATTAACCACATATGGATAATAGTACATTTGCCAATTTCAAATACATTAAGTAGAATAAAATAAATAAATTTTGCACTCACCCTTGCCCGGCTGCCACGTCCTCATCCCTGTCCATGTCCCCCTCTGGTGCTGCAAAACATACACAAGAATAAAAAGAGCCAAACACAAGAATAAAAAGTCCCCTAACCCCTTAATCACCTTAGCGGTTATTAACCGCGATAGTAATTAAGGGGTTAACCCACCCTCCCCCACTACCCACCCTTGAGGCCTAACCACCCTCACCCACTACTCACCCGGGAGGCCTACTGACCCACCCTTGGGGACAATACCACTTCACCCACCCCCACTACCAACAATAAAAACAATACAGAGAATGGCCCCACAATAAACATTACATATCCCAACCACCCACTGTGCCCCCCATAAAAACATTTTACAGAAAGTAGACATAATGTGTCACAATTAACATACTTTGTGTTCGAATATGTGATAGGGCATACTAGGGGAGGTGAACATAGGAAACTGTTACTCCAAAGGGAGTTTTATTGGATATATCATTTACAGTCAGTCACCTTTAGGAAAAACTACATAGTTGCATAGTAGATGAGGTTGAAAAAAGACGTACGTCCATCAAGTTCAACCTATGCTAAATTTAGACAAGATACGTTATCCTATATCTATACTTACTTATTGATCCAGAGAAAGGCAAACAAAAAAAAACATGGTTATATCATCCAATGATATCTCATAAGGGGAAAAATACATTCCTTCCTGACTCCAAGAATTGGCAATCGGATTAATCCCTGGATCAACATCCTTCCCATGTATACTTATTTGGTATATCCCTGTATACCTATCCTTTCTAAAAAGATGTCCAACCTTTTTTTTAAACAAATCTATTGTATCTGCCATCACAGTGTCCATGGGTAATGAATTCCACATTTTAACTGCCCCTACTGTAAAGAACCCTTTCCTTTGTTGCTGGTGAAATCTCCTTTCCTCTAACCTAAAGGGATGCCCTCGAGTCTTTTGTACTGCCCTTGGGATGAATAGTTCATTTGAAATCTCCTTGTACTGTCCCCGAATATATTTGTATATAGTTATCATATCCCCTCTTAGACGCCTCTTTTCTAATGTAAATAAATCTAACTTAGCTAGCCTCTCCTCATAACTTAGATTGTCCATCCCCTTTATTAATTTGGTGGCTCTTCTCGGCACTCTCTCTAGTTCCATAATGTCTTTTCTTAGGATTGGTGCCCAAAATTGTACTCCATATTCAAGGTGTGGTCTTACTAATGCTTTGTAAAGGGGCTGTAACGCATAGCTCACCACAAACCAGACGCGACCGTGAGGCTGAGTTAGGGAATTGTATAAACGCCAACCCACTACCACGAGGGCGTGCTTAAAGTTTAGATTGGTCTTGCAAGCCGGATTAGGAGTGTAGAAGGTAGAGTAGTCATTTTTACTTGTCAGGTCAGGATTGGAGAGTAGCGGATCGTTGGAGTACTTTGCCAAGGTCAGGAGCGGAGAGTGGAGAATGGCCGTGCGTAAACCAGGTCAGGAGTAGAGAGATGCAGAGTCCAATACGTAGCAGGGGTCAGGCAACAAGGAAGCAAGACGGGAGGCACAAGGCAGGATGCAACAAGGAACAAGGCAGGATGCAGCAAGGTACAGCATCCCATAGTGTCCTGGAGCAGGATTTCATATTTTTCTGTCTCCCTTTACAGCTCATAGGATTCATGTCTCCCTAGTTTGTCTGCCTGTTATTTTCCCTGTCCCAGCAGCTGGCTGCATGTGAAAGGCAACATTATCGATACATATGTCATACATCTATCTAAGACTGCACATCTCAACACTTAACTATTGCTGTGATGCCGCCTTTATTTTTTATATTTGCTGCAACCGCACTTATTTTCAAATTATGCACTTCCTTCCACCAGTCTCCTTATGTCTCTAACTCTATTCATATATCTCCATCTCTCCTTTCTTCCCCACTTCTCAGTTCACATGAACTCCTTTCTTACCTGCGTCCTCTGTCACCACACAGCTATACCTCCTGCACTAAAACACACCCCTACAAATCATCCTCACACATCCTCTTTCTATCCATGCTTCTCCTCCTTGCTTCTGGGGATATCTCTCCCAATCCTGGTCCCTGCCTTATTTCTACTTGCTCTCGTCCTCGCCTCCCACATACAACTTCTACTCCTTCTGGTGTTAACCCCTCCAACCTCATACCCATCCCCTGCCACCCTCCCTCCTCTCTCCCTTTCTCCTGTGCCCTTTGGAATGCTCGCTCCCTCTCTAACAAGTGCCTCTCTGTGCATGACTTCTTTCTCTCTCACTCCCTGCTTCTCTTTGCTATAACTGAGACCTGGCTCACTCAGTCTGACTCTGCTCTGGAAGCTGCCCTCTCTTATGGTGGCCTTTCCTTCTCCCACACTCCGCGCCTTGATGGCAGGGGTGGAGGTGTGGGGCTCCTGCTCTCCTCTCTCTGCCGTTACCGAACTATTCCTATTCCCCCCTCTCTTGCCTTTCCCTCCTTTGAGGTTCACACTGTCCAGATCTTCTCTCCTCTCCCTGTTCATGTGGCGGTCATGTGTATCGCCCACCTACCTCTACTCATCCCCCTTCTGCCTTTCTCTCTCACTTTGAATCCTGGCTCTCTTTCTTCCTCTCCTCAGACTCCCCTGTTCTTCTCCTTGGGGACTTCAATTGCCACATTGATGACCCCTCTCTCCCTTGGGCTTCCCGCTTTCTTTCTCTAACCTCTTCTTTTGGCCTTCAACAGTGGACTGCAGCCAGCACCCACAAGGATGG
Source organism: Ascaphus truei (assembly GCF_040206685.1). Classification (NCBI taxonomy): domain Eukaryota; kingdom Metazoa; phylum Chordata; class Amphibia; order Anura; family Ascaphidae; genus Ascaphus; species Ascaphus truei. Next base: position 11,926,653 of record NC_134491.1, read on the forward strand.
CCACTACTTAGACCTGGTTTTCACTAAAAATTTCTCTCTCTCTGATTTCTCCATTTCCCCTTTTCCTCTCTCTGACCATCACCTCATCTCATTCTCTCTATCTCGCTTCTCAACTTCTCCACCTCCATCTACACCCCGGTTCTGCAGAAACCTGCGCTCTATTCACTTACCTGACTTTGAGTCCACGTTACACTCCTCCCTCTCCTCTCTCAGATCTGCTACAGACCCTGACAAACTGGTCAGGAACTACAACTCTGCCTTGTCCTCCTCTCTTGATCTACATGCCCCGCTTTCTCTCTGCCGCACTCGCCCTTTTAACCCTAGATCCTGGTTAAATTCCCACACGCGCATGCTGCGTTCCTCCACTCGTTCCTCTGAACGCCTCTGGAGGAAATCTCATACTCTCGCAGACTTCCTTCACTACAAATTTATGCTATCCTGTTTCAACTCTGCCCTCTCGCAAGCTAAACAAGCCTACTTTTCTTCACTAATCAACATGCACAAGTCTAACCCACGCCGACTGTTCTCTGTCTTTGATACTCTACTCAAACCACCCTCCGCTGCCTCTCCTTCCTCCATCTCCGCTCAGGACTTTGCTGACTATTTTAAGGAAAAGGTGGAATCCATACGTCAGAACATCCCCTCTGTTTCTTCCTCCCATCCTACACCTCTTCCTAACTCTCCTCCTGCCTTCCTTGACTCTTTTTCCACTGTCTCAGAGGAGGATGTGTCGCTGTGGATCGCCTCTTCTCCCTCTACCACTTGCCCTCTTGACCCCATTCCCTCCCATCTCCTAAAACCTCTTGCTCCTACTATAATCCCTACGCTCACGCACATTTTTAACTCCTCCCTCTGCTCTGGAACCTTTCCATCCTCCTTCAAACATGCAACAGTCATACCATTACTCAAAAACAGCAAGCTTGACCCTACCTGTCTTTCTAACTATCGGCCTGTCTCCCTCCTGCCTTTTGCCTCTAAACTCCTTGAACGTCTTGTATTCGCTCGCTTGCTCCATTTTCTCAACACCTATTCTCTCCTAGACCCTCTACAATCTGGCTTCCGCACTGCTCACTCCACGGAAACAGCCCTCACTAAAATAACTGACGACCTCCATGCTGCCAAAGACAGAGGTCATTACACTCTGCTCATATTACTCGACCTCTCTGCAGCATTTGACACCGTGGACCACCCTCTTCTCCTTCACATTCTCCATACTCTTGGCATTCGGAACAAAGCTCTATCCTGGATCTCATCCTACCTCTCCCATCGTACTTTCAGTGTCTCTTCTGCTAATACCTCCTCATCCTCTATTGATCTCTCTGTGGGGGTACCCCAGGGCTCTGTCCTGGGACCTCTTCTCTTTTCTCTGTATACACTCTCTCTAGGTGACCTAATAACATCTTTTGGGTTTAATTATCACCTCTATGCTGACGACACACAAATATATTTCTCAACACCCGACCTTACACCTACTGTACAAACCAAAGTTTCTGAATGTCTCTCTGCTATATCATCCTGGATGGCCCTCCGCCGCCTTAAACTCAACATGGCTAAAACAGAGCTCCTCATACTTCCTCCCAAACCTGGCCCTACTACCTCCTTCCACATTACTGTTGGAACTACGATCATTCACCCAGTAGCCCAAGCACGCTGCCTTGGGGTCACACTCGACTCCTCTCTCACATTTGCCCCTCACATTCAAAACATTTCTAAAACCTGTCGCTTTTTCCTCCGCAATATAACAAAGATACGCCCTTTCCTCTGTTGCTCGACTGCTAAAACTCTGACTCAGGCCCTCATTCTCTCCCGTCTTGATTACTGTAACCTCCTGCTGTCCGGCCTTCCTGCCTCTCACCTGTCTCCCCTACAATCTATCCTTAACGCTGCTGCCAGAATCACTCTACTCTTTCCTAGATCTGTCTCAGCATCTCCCCTCATGAAATCCCTCTCCTGGCTTCCGATCAAATCCCGCATCTCACACTCCATTCTTCTCCTCACTTTTAAAGCTTTACACTCTTCTGCCCCTCCTTACATCTCAGCCCTAATTTCTCGTTATGCACCATCCAGACTCTTGCGTTCTTCTCAAGGATGTCTTCTTTCTACCCCCTTTGTATCTAAAGCCCTCTCCCGCCTTAAACCTTTTTCATTGACTGCCCCTCACCTCTGGAATGCCCTTCCCCTCAGTACCCGACTAGCACCCTCTCTATCCACCTTTAAGACCCACCTTAAGACACACTTGCTTAAAGAAGCATATGAATAGGACTGTGGCTATTCTGAACACATGGCACATAAAGCTTGGCCCCCTGCAGATGCACTTACCAGAACTCCCTCCTACTGTCTCTGTACGTTCTCCCTACCTACCAATTAGACTGTAAGCTCCTCGGAGCAGGGACTCATCTTCCTTAATGTCTAAAGCACTTATTCCCATGATCTGTTATTTATATTATCTGTTATTTATTGGATTACCACATGTATTACTGCTGTGAAGCGCTATGTACATTAATGGCGCTATATAAATAAAGACATACAATACAATACAATATGTTGTTTACATAGCCCTAGTCAGTGTTGGTTGCCCTAGCAACCTCATATTCTCCTAAAATGAGAGTGGGCTATTCCAACCCCCCTTGTCTCTGTTCACAGTCTGTCCCTGAGACTATTCCTGTTACCCAGATCCCCCCACACTTCCTTTTCATTCCTGACTCTGGCAGAGTGAGTATCCTTCTATGCTACCCTCCTCTTGGCAAGGCCATTTCCTTTTTACCTGCCCATAACTACAAAGCACCTATAGAGAAGCACTCTCTCACCACACCATACCATCCACAAGTGCCTGTACATGTTTTATGCTTTCCCAATAAAGTGAAGAAAATATAGCAGGGCTTGGTGTGCTTTGAAAAGGGGGCTAAGTTAAAGCTAACTGGAGCTATTCACACATCACACGTGACCCTGGTTCCAGGATAGTAAAAGGAAGACCGTGTGCTTTGGGGCAACACACAGAAGCTGCTACTCACAACCTCTATGCTAAGATACAGAACACAGTTTCTACAGCAGTACAAGCAAGCAGCTTACACGGCTTATACAGAGCAGTCTCTGGACACCAGCACAGCAAAGCAGGCACCTTTAAACAAAAGGCAGCAGCACTGCAGACAGTGCATCACACACAGAATTTTGATTGCCCTTTCTGTTTGAGTCCACCCTCTGCACAGCTACAGAGTGAGGAGCTCCCATCCCACCTACCCCTGCGTACGTTCCCACGGCTAGCGCCACCAAGGGCCACGCCACCAGACAACCATCACGACACGGGTCAGAGCCACCGGACACCTGTAAGTACAGCTACCCCGACGCTTACCGCTGCAGGACACCTACCGGCACTATCTGAGACAGTCATCCATCACTGACGCAGGTAACAGGCCACATGCACTGGCTAAAGGCCTACATACACCTGCAGCATGGCAGAACTCAGATCCTCACCAGACACCACGCAGGAGAGTGACCACTCAGACACAGAGACCGCTGCATAACTGCAAACGGCACAGGCAGGCGCAAGGCCTAAACGGACAGTCACACTGACACATAAAGCGCGCGAAAAGTATGAATCTGACATAGACGCACACCGCGAAAGGTTAGAGAAGGCCTGGGAGGACACTGGTCGTGAAATATGTAACATTGCAAGTACTAGCGATCAGGAGAAACAGATTAGGCAAGCTATAGTCTAATTGAGGTCAAGTCACAAACGCTACCAAATGCTTTCACAAACATATCTCGTCTACCTGAAAAGAATCAACACGGAAGAAAGCCTCAGCGAATGTGACCAGAAGGAGGCAACTGACCTGGAGCGCGATGGCTTCGTGCAGACCACTCACTAAAGTCGAAGACCAGAGAAAAGACCTTTTGCTGGAAACTGCATCACAGCGCTCCAGCACATCTAGACATTCATCAAGGTCAGCAAAATCCGTGCAATCTAATGTGCTCAGCGCAAGCGCAAAGGCCACCGAGGCGCGAGCCAACGCAGAGGCCGCAAGGGCAAGGGCCGCATACGCTGAGAAAGACACAGCCATGAAACTAGAAAGGGCCTGCATAGAAGAGGAGCAGACAGCCACTGCCGCCGTGGCCGCTGCGCGTAAAAAAACAGAGTTGGACGTCAAGCTAGAGGCCCTGAATTAAGAGGGAAGCTGCTGCTGCCACCATAGCCCAAGCCGAAGTCCTAGAAGCGGCCGCGAGACAGGATGGCGGGGAGCAACCGTAGAGTCAGATAGCCTCAGAGGATCCGACCCAACGCACTGAAGACTGCGTAAGGATCCTCTTCAGCGTAAACACCAGCACGCCATCTCAACATGACGAGTGTGACATCACAGATGCTGAAGACTTGCTAGGTCCACGTGGAGAAGACGCTGTTCCTTCAAGGGTACACACTACCTGGGATAGTGGGATAGCCACAGCGGCAACAGGGATCCACACGCCAGCGCGCTCACGGATGCACTACAACAGGCTCGCAATCCAGGTACACCCACAAGGGAAAACACAGCCCCTCACACCGACCAGCAGTCATAACATATCTGCGCCAAGGAAGAGGCGACCGCAAGGACCCTCCCGGCAAATATCTCGGAGCGCAACCAACACACCGATGCCTCAGGCCTAACAGACATGGGCAAGTATATGATCCGGCGTGACATGGTGCAAACAGGACTTACCAACTTTGATGACCGTCCTGAGAACTACCGAATATGGAAGTTCACATTCAAAGACGCAATCAAGAGTCTGGGCTTCTCCGCGAAGGGAAGAACTCAGCCTGCTAACCAAATGGCTGGGGAAAGAATCCATAGAACATGCGAAGAGTCTTAGGGCAGCAAATGTGAACCACCCCCAAGTAGGTCTCGACTTAGTATGGGATAGGCTAGAAGAGTGCTATGGCAGCCCGAAGCAGTTGAAGACGCACTCTTCAAGAGAGTCGATGACTTTCCTAGAATCACAGCCAAGGACTACTCGAAGTTACGAGAGCTTGGAGATCTGCTGCAGGAGCTGGAGTTTGCAAGAACAGACCAATCTCTGACAGGTCTCAACGTCCTTGACTCAGCTCGCGGAGTGAGACCCATCTTGGAGAAGCTACCCTACAACCTCCAAGAAAGATGGACGTCACAAGGCTCCAAATACAAAAGGGAGAAGCAAGTCGCCTTCCCTCCCTTCTCATTCTTCTTGAGCTTCATTCGCGAAGCAGCAAGGACAAGAAACGATCCCAGTTTCATCTTAGGTGCGCAGACCATACACAGTGCAAGCATCCTGAGGAATGAAAGGCCAGCGGTGAGATACGGGAATGCTAGAACACCTATCTCGGTCCACAGAACGGACGTGTCCCCCACGACCCAAACAAGTCCCGACCAGTCGGTCGCTGAAAACAAGAAACCAAAGGACCCAAACAGGAAATATCCCATACACAAGAAGCCACACCCACTTAACAGGTGCTTTGGGTTCAGGATGAAGTCCCTAGAAGAACGCAAGAAGTTACTCTGAGAATTCAGAGTTTGCTTCAGATGCTGAGATTCCACAACCCATCAAGCCAAAGACTGTAAAGAGGCCATCAAATGTGTAATGTGCAAAAGTGACAAGCACATTACACCGCTACATCCACCAACTCAACAATTCAACAACGCATCCTCCATAGCAGAGCATGGCGGGGAGGAAGGAAAAGGAGAGCCAACATCTGTCACGTCTCAGTGCACCGATGATTGCGGAAAAGTATGTGACAAAAGGTCCTGCTCCAAAATATGCCTTGTTACAGTGTACCCACAGGAACAATATGAGAGGGCTATTCAGATGTATGCAATCATCGACGATCAAAGTAACATCATTGGCGAAGACGGAAGTCTTCAGCTTATTCATTGCACAAGACAATGCCTCACCCTACACCCTCAGAACCTGTGCAGGGTTAACTGAGACAACAGGGAGAAGAGCAAATGGCTAAATCATACGTTCAGTGGACAACAGAGTGAAGATAGCTCTCCCCACACTCATCGAGTGCAACCACATGGTGGCAAACAGGGATGGGATTCCCCCACCAGATGTGGCATGACATCCCCCACACCTCAGAGGAATAGCCAACTACATCCCGCCGGTAGAACAAGGTGCCAAGATTTTGCTGCTGCTCGGCAGGGACATGCTGAGGGTACACAAAGTCCGTAAACAGCGGAACAGACCCCACAACGCCCCATTTGCCCAAAGACTTGACCTAGGATGGGTAATAGTGGGCAATGTGTGCATTGACAAAGGGCCCGAGCCAGACTATGTTGACGCCCACAGAACAGTTATAACAGAAACAAGACACACATCCCTCTCCAACCCATGTCTTGGCCATATCCAAGTGACAGGAAGGCCAAGGGAGGAGAAGAGACAAGGTCATACCCCTGAGATCAACAAAATCACATTTCCATAAAGGGAATGTGACAATGGCCTAGGATGTCCAGTATTCCAGACAGCTAAGGATGACAAATCGACTCCACTGAAGGAAGAAAGTAACCTCCTGAAGGTGACGACAAAAGGATCGTCCAAAGAAAAAGAAATAATCGGACAGTCTTCCTAAGAGCAATGGCACAGCTAAGACAAACAGTCATTCCTTCCCGCAGAAGATCAAGTGGCAAAGCAGCCAGCCGCCACGGCTGGCATAGCCACAAAAGATTGCACCCTGCAGTTGAAAGTGCAGGGGCAAAAAGACTGTTCTTTCACACTGTGACGATGGAGAGGATTTGGCCCAGGATTAAAGGGGTTAAACCCCAATTGGCCACCTTCTAACCTCACCAGGGATACAAGGGGTTAACTGGGCTGAGGTCCAGAAATGTGAGTTAACCCCTGTTATAACCTGTAAATGTGTATTTCCCTGTTTCCCCTGTGTTATTGTAACATCAGTGTCTGCATCACACACACACTAGAATCCATCAGGGAGCACAAGGGTTAATAATTCTTTAATGATTATAGCTCTTTGTGTAGTTTTCCCGCCTTTTCAGGCACCATTTTGCAGGTCCCCATTGTCCGCCATTAGGGCTCAATGCATTGCAATGGAGAATTGTGCTGTTTTAGTCCTGTTTCCTGTAAAGACCAGCAGGTGGCGTCCGAGAGGGAGAGCGGCGGTTTCCCATTGAAAGTCAATGGGCCCATTGACTTCAATGGAGATTCCTCGAGGTACCCTTTCGAAGAACGAGTTGGCTGCCGTCCAGACCGCAAACCGCAAAGCGGATACAATGTCCTTTAAAAGAGTTAAAATCACTTGAGTCAAGTTCAACGTCAATTGGCGTGGGAATAAACAGTTCTAGGGCACCTAGAAATAAAATTATTTTTGCCCCTAGTTCCTAGGCTTCCCCCCACTCGACCACAACCGGGTTCCCGAATCCTGGACCCCCGATAAGGGTCGAACCAGATAGAGCGGGTCGCGCCATAGGCTTTGCCGGCGGCGGCAGAAACGGCTCCGAAAAATGACTACGTGGAAAATGCTGAATTTTGGTATTCCATAGCTCCGGTTCCAGAGGGCCCAGCGGATCAGGGTTTGGGGTATCTGTAGCCACTGCTCAGGCATCGCTGCAGAACCATCCTCGACCCGCTTTTACCAACCCGACGGAGTATGGACCCCCTTGAAAGTTCGGGAATTTTCCCATTGACTTCAATGGCGGCGATTTACCATTGAAAGTCTATGGCGGAGAAGCCCGTTGTTTTCAATGGGGATTTAGTGAAAAGCTGAGATTTCTTTTTAGCGGAGATTTTTGTATTAAAATGAAAAATGATTTAATGTGCATTTGTGTATCTCCGGCTCCGAAGGTCGTAGCAAGTCGCTTTTTGGACCATATGGTGTCCCAGTTCCGGCCTTGAGAACTGGGAAGTTTGGACCTGCTAGACCCAACGGAACCGGATATTTTAATACATTTATGTTTTATGTTTGATACTGTATCCCAAGGTATGGAAAGGACTCAGAGGAAATTCCTTTGCATACCAGGATAGCAGATGGCCCTAGAGGTGACCCAATGTCTAGGACTTAAGTATTGTTCAAAGGGTTTTGTCACCCCCACTGTTTACCTGTGGGCGGAGAAGGCTCAGACCAGAGCAGTTTTTAATTGTTCCATTTAACACCTTCCAACAAAGGTTTTCCTGCCAGAACTCCAAATGGGTAGACCGGCTGGCATTCCATTTGCATATGTGGGGCTACAGAAATGAGACCCCAGAGTTCTACTGCGCCTGTGCCAGCTAGCAGGGGGCATGTGTTGAAATGTGTTCCCATGTTAAAGATTGGCTGGAGGTAATTGAAAACCAATCACAGGTACTTAATGTTACAGATAGAGGGACAAAAGGTTTATAAACTAGCTGTCCACCCTCTATCCTTTGTCTTCATGTCTCCATGCAAAGTCTTCATTGTCTCCATGTAATGTCTTGATGCCTGCATGCAAAGGCTTCATGTTTCCATGTCCTGCATGTGCTTCATAACTTTGCCTGTCTTGCTGTGATGTCAGCTAAAATATGGAAGAAATGGCCCAGTCTGTAATCCTGATGGCTTTCTGTCCTAATCTTTAAGTAAGTGCCTATATTTTGCTGTTATTTGTACATTTTTTGTGTGTTCACCTTTATCAAGGAATAAATTACATTTTATCATATCTAAGTCTCGTCCCAGTTCAAACCCATGTATATATATATATTTATATATATTTTTGGTGTAAATTACAGCCTGTCACAAGCTACCGTGACACACACGTCTAAAAAGAGACAGTCGCAGAGACATTTCACAAAGGGATTTACAAGGGCAAAAGAGACTATTCTTCGTCATGTCCAGGGAGAAAAACATCCCCCTGAGGGAAGTTAACAAAGAGACACAAAGGCGTATCACCAAAATACGTGGAGATGTTCTCATGCAAGAGAAATGTACCGATGACCTAGGGTGCACAGCGTTCCAGACAACAAGGGATGACGACAAGCAAACACCATCGATGGAAGATAGCGAATTCCTGAGGTTAACGGTCAAGGAGCTCTTCAAAGACAGATCGGGCAGTTGGGTGACCCCACTACCATTCCGTTCACCAAGAGGACGCCTCCCAAACAGAGACAACGCCATGTCTAGGCTCACTTCGCTCCGTCGTAACCTACAAACGAATCCGGAGACCAAGAAACACCTTGTGGACTTTATGCAAAGGATATTACTTGGCGGATACGTAGAACCAGCGGGCTCACTGAATGAAGCTGAAGAATGCTGGTACCTCCTATCATCTGGTGTCCACCACCCCCAGAAACGCAATCAAATCCGGGTAGTGTTCAGCTCCAGCGCTCAGCCCCAGGGAGTCTCCCTGAGCGACGCCCTCTTCACTTGACCAGACTTGACAACCAGTCTTCCATGAGTGTTGATCCGCTTCCGCAAGGAGTCAAAGGCCATCTCCTTCTGCCAAATGCCAGGTGATAGAGTGACAGACTACCACGACTGGCACGTCCACAAGGTGATGCCCTCTGTTGAGAAAACTACAGAGACAAAGGGACTGTTCCCCATAAGTTTAGAAGAAAACAGTGCCAGAGACTTTTGCACAAAGACATTGTGGTGCAACCAGTTAACCTGGAGCTATGCATCCACCTGGCATCCCTTACTAAAAGACTTTGGCTAAAGGATTTGAAGCCAGTGGTATCGGCCGGTATCAACTCGTTATGTGGATATGAACACTGCATTGTTATGTTACAGTGGCAGCCGAGCTGAGTCTTCAGCGGCCGCCACCGCAATGTGATTACAATGTTCGGGCAGACGCGGCTGGTTTCCGGCGCGTGCCGCGCGTCACCATGGCACCGGTCACACAAGGCAGGCATCCCCGAGTTCCCCTGGCATTCCCGAGTGTTCCCCCGGCATCCCCGAGTTCCCCCGGCATCCCCGAAGGGTGAAAGGTAAGTGGGGTAAGGGGAAGCGCTGCGCGAAGCAGAGGCGGGCAGAGGCGGTAGAGGGGAGGGGAAGATACGCTCACGGCTTGCGCGCGGCCAATTACGGGAAAATTACGGGAGAATTACGAGCATTTGTTAGGTTGAAGCTGGCCGCAGCAGTATGTACTGTTATGTATTCACATATGTTCCACATATTTTTTCATATAGTGGTATCTCCAGATACCAGACGGGGAGTGTCCTGGAACAGGATTTCATATTTTTCTGTCTCCCTTTGCAGCTCATAGGATTCATGTCTTCCTAGTTTGGCTGCATGTTATTTTCCCTGTCCCAGCAGCTAGCTGCATGTGAAAGGCAACTGTAATGCCTGAATGTCCGCAGACTTGGCCAGTCCCCAATACTGAGATGGGTAAGGGTATAACATGCACCCACTGCAGTGAGGGCGTGCCCGGAGTGTGGTATGATGCGTTGCCGGGCCTGGTGAGAAAGGGTTAACTTGATACTTGCTGTGTCCGGGGTGCCAGAAGTCCGAGGGTAGAGATCTGAGAGCCGTAGGTCAAGGGCAGGAGAGAGCAGCATAGTAAGGTCCAATGCTGAGTCCAGGGAGTAGCGAGGTACACGAAGTCAACGAGAGCCAAGATCAAATCCAAGGGTATCCAATGGGGGCAGGGACAGGAACTAGAGCTGTAATACAGAAGAGAGCCAGGCATAGACGACCGAACAACCGAAGCCACAGAAGAACTATGCAGAGCGAGGAAGGAGAGGGCAGACGGGTTATATATGCAGGAGGACCAATGAGAGCAAGAGGTGGAGCGGAGGCCTGTCTGAGCAAGCCCAGGGATAGGTTCAGGTGCCCAGAGTTGGAGTCAGGCAGGTGAGTAGTGGAAATCGCTTGCAGCCGATGGGAGGCGGAGCTAGCGTCATGGGAGGACGACCAAGAGGATTGGGTGCGCGCGCACTCAGCAACATTATCGATACATATGTTGTTTACACAGCCCTAGTCAGTGTTGGTTGCCCTAGCAACCTCCTATTCTCCATAGTGTGCTTTGGAAAGGGGGCTGAGTTAAAGCTAACTGGAGCTATTCACACATCACACGTGACCCTGGTTCCAGGATACATAGGATTATGCTCAGCAATGTGTGAGTGAGCAAGGCAGCTATTTAAGAAACCATCAACCAATGGAGAGGCTGGGCGGAACCAGAAGATAGATTAAATACGGTAATATTTAGAGGGACCGTATTGACCTTAGGGACGGTCCAGATAGTAAGTTCTCATTCCTACACCTTTACATAATTAGGACTGAATAACTATTGTAGTGAATCACTAAAGTGCATCACTAAGGTACATCTGTTACCCTTATTACCTGCCCTGTATTTATACTATCCCTACTCTGCTGGTACTTTCGAAATGTCACTATTCTGATTCCGGTATTTTGTGCAGGTGTATTTGGTATTTATAAATACTGACCAATCACTGGGATCTCACTCTAGTGTGGAGAAACGCCTGTCATAGGCATGTATTATTCACTATAAACAATAACATAGCATTAGATTGAGTGCTATGTGCAATTACTCTGATTACATTCAGGACATACGGGACCCAACTAATAGGGACACTAATACGTAATATAGACGCTCCTAATCCCGCCCCCAGGAGAGGTATAAAAGCTCCATTAACGGGAGTGCATGTACACTCCTCCCCCTTGAAGAAGCGCCGGTTAATGGCGCGAAACGATCGTCGGGTTGTTTGGCGACGCACTCACTGATGACGTCAGCTGGTTCGGAGCAGTATGCAGTATGCCGGGCAAGATCTAGACCCTGCACAGACGCTGATATACGGTTGTATTAATCCTATTACACGCAGGGGTTAACCTCACTAATACTCAGCTATTATATCACATCATAAGAATGCACATAACATAGTGCTGTGTATGCAACGAGGGAATTAACCCCTTGTATGACTGTTATAATTACTGTACTTGTTGGATATAGCTTCAGCCTGCACAAACGAAAGTACACATGTGGTATGTGATGGTTACAATCGCATCTGTTTTTGCTACTATTTGTCACAGTTTGGGAACATTATGTTGTATGATCTGTAACCCATGGATACATTTGGGTAGATACATACTTTAAAGAAATTGTTATATACACTGGCGACACACTTTATTCGAGCTTGGCTAGTCCCACGAATTCGGGTATACCCGGGTGTATTGAGGTTTGTGACTGTTTTCTGCCCGAGTACATTGAGTTATTTTTCAGGCAGGGATTGAAGCATTTTATTCCCGCTGGCTGCAATACTGCACAGTATATATATATACACTGCATTACAATTCATGAATTTATGCCATCTGGTAGACACGCGAAGCATTGCAGCCTATTAAATCCTAATCATCCTCATTTAACAGATCAGCCACCCATCAGCCAGGCATGAACCCAGGCTGGGAAGGCAAATGCAACGGGGCTTGTCAGAGGTGAGGAGTGGCGCATTCCAGGTATCTGCCAGGTACATACCGGGTATTTGCTCGAATAAAGTGTGTCGGTGCAGTATATGATACTATTATTTGTATGTATAAACCCTATTTATAGGGAGTAAGTGTATATATTTAACAGACCATTAGACCACGTTTAGCCCACTGTGAAGGGTCATCTAATTACAGACTATATACTGGTTTGTTCTTGCTCATATTGTGAACAAACGTATACTTACCTTATCCACTTGTAGATATCAACATTTTTATATCGGTGACATATTCTTGTCACAGATTATAGGGTATTTGAATACGAGATTATGCATTCACTATAATAAGGTCATATACATGCATATATTCATATGTATGGTTCACAAAACAGGCATACTTCAGTGGTTTTTAAATTATTTTATTGGTGTATATATACAGTATATACATATTTTTTTCACCTAGAAGAGTTATAAGCAATTAATACAATTTTATTATTTTTGTATTTTTATCCCTCCTGGGTTCTGCATTATATGTATGCTGGGACAAAATTATTCAATTATATACTGCCCATGTTATTTAGGCTGTGTGCAAACTAGTGGGAACCTTTTTGTGATCATTCTTGGTCATTTGATAAACATATCTATTATTCCCCATGCACCGCCATATCCTTTATATACTAATGAATATTAAGGTAGAGCTGTGATAACTATCTCCTACTCTATCACTTCATACCCCTCAAGGGTCTCCCCAATTCTCCCAAATTAGCTGATATCTTCATCAGGGAGATTTTTTGCTTACATGGAGTACCTATGGTAATAGTATCTGACAGAGGTTCTCATTTCATTTCCCGGGTTCTGGCGCTCGTTTTGCCTTCAGCTGGGTATCGCTCTCCATTTCTCCTCTGGATACGACCCACAGACTAACGGTCAGACGGAGAGGACCAATCAGTCTCTTGAAGAATATTTACGCTGTTATGTATCGGATTCCCAAGGTGACTGGGCTGAACTCTTACCCTGGGCAATATTCGTCCACAACAATGCACATAGTGGTTCAACCTTAGAGTCTCCTTTCTTTGTGAATTACGGATTAAACCCATCTACTCTTCCTCTGACTCTACCTTCCTCAGGGGTCCCAGCGGCAGATGACAGGATCAGAAAATTACAAGATCTTTGGAAAAGGATTCAGGTCAACATCAGGCAAGCAGTCAATAGGCAAAAGACTCAGACAGACCGCCACCGCAGACCTGCTCTGGACCTCAAACCTGGCGATAAGGTCTAGCTCTCATCCAGGAATATCAGGTTGAAGGTCCCATCGATGAAATTCGCACCCAGATTTCTTGGACCCTTCTTTGTCTCCGAGAGGATCAATCCGGTTGCGTATCGACTCGCTCTTCCTCCTCCCATGAGGATCCCCTCTGTATTTCACGTTTCTCTTCTCAAACTCGTGGTTCAGAACGCATACTCCGTTCCTGTTCCTTTTACTTCTCCTCTTATGGTCCAAGGCCAAACTGAATATGAGATACAATCCATTCTGGATTCCAAAATCTCCAGAGGATCACTGCATTATCTGGTGCATTGGAGAGGTTTCGGCCCAGAGGAAAGGTCCCGGATTCCGAGTCATCGGGTTCACGCAGCCAGACTACTTCGTATGTTTCACACGAAATTTCCAGACAAACCATCATGGAGTCGCCCGAAGGTTGCTCCTAGATGGGGGTACTGTAAGGAATTGCCATCCTGGCGGACGTTGACCATCTCCACACCTTAAAGGCCCTTCTGCGATGGACGTCCAGGATGCGCAGTCACTTGGTCCAGTTACACGCGCGCGCAGATCTTGTGCGGTCTGACTCTCGATCTGTTGGCCCTGACTCTGCCCCCGCTCCCGCGGGCGTAGGGTGCGCTCGTCCAGCCTCCCTCCTGACACGCGACCTAAGCTCTGCCCCCGCTCTGTTGACAGACAGGACCGGCATGGGAGTGACGTGCGCTCCAGGATCCGCTCCCTGACCTCCGTGACGTGCGTAGGTCGGCGCACGATTGGTCCCGCCCCCGTTCCTTAGGCTGCATCATAGGGCACACCTGTGTGCACCAGCAGCCAATAGGATTCCGCTTCCTGGTTCTCTTCTGGCTCTCTATTGGAGAATCTCCCTTTATATACCTTCCTTGTTCTGACTTTCCTTACTGAGCATAGTCTAGTGTGATGCCGTGCCTTGCTGCATTCTAGTTCCTGAGGCCTTACCTGTTAACCTCTTGTTGCCTGACCCTGCTTGTACATTGGACACCGCACCTCTCTACTTCTGATCCAACTTTGTACGACCAGTCTCCAGTCCTGACCGTGGCTAAGGATCCGACGATCCGTTACTCTCCTATCCTGAACCTGGCTACTTACCCCGACGATCCGTTACTCTCCTATCCTGAACTTGGCAAGTACCCTCACTACTCTTACATCTCCAATCCTGACCTGGCTTGGACGACCAATCTACACTCTAGGCGCGCCCACGTGGCTGTGGGTTGGCGTTACTCAATTCCCTACCTCAGCACCGCGGTCGCGCTTCGTTTGTGGTGAGATACGCGTTACACCATCTGAACTATCCAGGTTTTTTCTTTCCCCTGGGTCCTGCTGAACTGAGTGTTACATTCACCCACGTTTACTAGATTTTGCCACAGTTTTGGATATGCCCATATAACTCTTAGGGCTGGGACCCGCTGCGCAGCACGAGCTTTCCCCACCAGCAGGGGAATCCTCCCGCGCCGGTCCCAGTCCCCCCTCACTGCACAGCTCACTACACGCTGTGACGCGTCGGCCGCCAGGGGATTCAAGAGAATTGTAATCCCAAGCGGCGACGCATCACGTGGTGTGGCTGTGAGCCAATGAGCAGGGGAGGTTTCGGGAGCGGGGTGGAGAGTGTAGCGGGAAAGCAGCATGAGTGCCTGTCTGTGTGTGTGTGTGTGTGTGTGTGTATGTGTGTGCCTGAGTGCGTAAGTGCCTGTCTGTGTGTGTATGTGTGTGCCTGAGTGCCTGTCTGTGTGTGCCTGAGTGCGTGTGTGCCTGTCTGTGTGTGTGCCTGAGTGTGTGCCTGTGTGTGAGGAGTTGAGGCTCTGAATGGCTGACGGGCGGTCCCGCCCCCTCACGTCATGGCCGCACCCCCCCCCACCTCATGGCCACGCCCCCACCCATTTTGGCCACGCCCCCCCTCACCCCCCCCAGATCGCAAAAATGGTCCCTTTTGGACCGGATAAAGCTCCAATTGCCTCTCCACGCGCCGCCTGTCTGCAGTGCGGGCGCGTGGTCTGAGGCAGCGGGGCCTTAGCCTTACATTTGTGAGTATTAATATTGGAGGTTCTACACTACTAAACCCCGACTGTCATACAGTGCTGTTCTACTGTATGTCCATTTTTCTTCTCTCTCCTCTGGTGTTGCATCCCCCGCTCCCCCAACTTTTTTTGTATGAATTAATCTGTGTGACAGTATTAATTAAACTGAGAAATCTGGGTGTTTGATGCTTGGAAGGATTTTACAATTATTTTCACCTGAATAAATGTTACTTGAGCTCCTCCCTTATGTGAGGTCACTTTATTGAGCAGGACCTTCCGCATATAAAAGTATCCTCCTCTTCTCCTTTACAATCTGTTTCTCAGTCTTGTGACAAGGAAGTGATTAGAAAACGAAAGTATTCTGCTTTCTCTGAAAAGAAAAAAAATGTTAATGTTCAAAGGAAACATGTTCGTGTTTACTATAAGGATGTCATTTGTTTTATAAATCTTATTATGTAAAAAAATTGCTTTTGTTTTGATCCAAGGAGGATTGCATGTTTAAATGAAGTATGGCATTTTATTAAATACAGCAAAAAATCTGATTATCTCTCTGTCATCCTATTCTGATCAGTATGCTATTTTAAAACTGTTTTATGTATGCGCCTTCATGTGGTAGGGTTGGTTAAAAATTAACTATTTTTTTATTGTAGCATTTTAGTGTTTGCCATAATAAGTTGGGGATTTGATTAAAGATGCGATAGCCATAACATATACAGTAACTGATACAAATTTGAATGTATTGCAAATTCATTGTCACCAAAGTGCTAGCATTGAATAGTACATATGCTTCGTGGGAATCATTTTTATTTTTTTTGAACGCTGATTCATACACAAGAAAATTACTTAAAATATGTTATGTATATCTGTATTGTCCATGTTTTAATTGGATTCCATTGTTGCTTCATAATGAATGACGAACACTGGATGATAAGGTTACAGAAAATATTCTATCCACTTCTGGCTACCATTGGAATTCCATGTAAGTAGATATTTTTGTTTGTTTTATGCACTTTTATGTTAAAACTTGATTCTTTTATTTAGGCAGTTTTGTAATTATATTACTACTTTGTGTATCAATGTGAGCACAACTGGGGGAGGAGGGGGCTGAAATCCAATTGGATTTTACTATTATAAATATAGTTCTGTATTTTGCAAAGGTTTTGCAGCAGGAGAAACTGATAAATCACCTCATAAAAGGACTTTTCCTCCTGAATCACTTAGCATTAATGTATCAAGCATTTTTGTTCCTATTTTGCCCCTGTGTGTGTCAGCTATGGATTTGGGTGATGCCAATCAGCAGGATTTATTGGGAGCGATTATATGGAGCAATAAGAGAAGTTACATGTATAGGGAGCGGTTATATGGAGCAAGAAAAGGCGGTATAGGGAGCATTTATATGGAGTCATTAGAGGAGTTACAGTATGGGCAGCGTTTATATTGGGTAATACTGTATGAGTGATAAGGAGCAATAGAAGGAATTAGGGGAGAGCTATTGGGAGTTGTTATATGGCAATAGATGGAGTTATATTAAAAATAATCCATGTTCTCCTTTTCTAAGTGCAAAATAAACTAATACTTTAGTATTAGGTGAAAAACTTTTTTATTTGGACTAACAATTGATATTTAAGGACAATGTTTGAAGAGTTTTACTTTCTTCCTCAGGTCTCCTTTTCTTAGAAATCAAGTCATGTTGTAAATAAATCAGAAAAAGGAGGAGGGAACACAGGGTGATTGTGGCCCTCAAAGAATTCACCTAAATGCACACCACTATGTATATAAAAATTAACTTTTAATAAGTGATTACTTAAAACATATATTACCGTAGAATGGTGTAACGTGAATTAAAAATAAATTAAACCAAAGATACCAAGCATATATGCCAACACATAAATATTGCTTGCTATCCCAATACCCTGCTAATGAAGGTGGGATATGGGTGGCATATGATGCTAAAAGTCAGGGTGTGAACCCCTCTGGGTCAGCTAGCAGGCCAGATGGTAGGTATAAATTAGCCAGCGAGACTATATAAAATGGGTGAATATGTAGCCAGCCCTCCTAATCCTGTGATATAGTATTATACACCTCTCTAAATCGTAGGATAAGTTTAATAGGTGCATAAAACATGAGTGAGGGACTAACACTCACAGCAGCCAAAGATGATGAGTCTCAGGCATATGTACTGCGAAGGTGCATAGTGCACTAGGTAGGAGGTGGAGGCAGAGACACACTGGCATGTAAACACAGGACTAAAATTAGCCAAGTGTCAGGAACTGTGCACACTGACCCAGGAACCATTAACCACTACATTAAAACAGCTCCAAGTAGGAGACTGGCAACATTGCGCGTCCAACGCGCGTTTCCCTCCAGCAAAGGAGCTTCCTCAGGGACAACTATAGTCTCGCTGGCTAATTTATACCTACCATTCTACGGTAATATATGTTTTAAGTAATCACTTATTAAAAGTTAATTTTTATATACATAGTGGTGTGCATTTAGGTGAATTCTTTGAGGGCCACAATCACCCTGTGTTCCCTCCTCCTTTTTCTGATTCACTTTATCAGTTCACAGTTTGCACCCACTACACAATTACCAATTCATTTATCTATTTATTTCACCCAATTAGTATGGTTTTGTGATCACTCCCTACCCCTCCCCCTGTTGTTCTCATGTTGTAAATAAAGAAGTAGTATTTCTCTTGTTTTTCAAATATAGAAGTAGTATACAGTAGTTTGGGTTTGCAAATAAAAAGTAGTGCTACTCCAGGTTAGTAAATGAGAAAGTAGCAATCTGGGTTTGTAACGGAGAAACTGGCATACGCGAAGGGGCTTATTCTAGAAGCTCGGAAGTTGTCATTGTCAAACCGCATGGTTCAGCATATTCACAAGAAGCAGAATGAAATGTGAGAAAAAATGGTAATCTCTATTTCAAATCACTTCTTCTAAACCGCTTTAAAAAAAAAGTGACAAATCGCATGGTTTAACAGCCAATTCGCCTGATTTGTACTTGCTTTAGACGCTGAATGGTGGTGTTAACTCCAACACGTAGTGTCACGGCCATTTACACCTTTTTATCTAGATAATACATTGAGAAACAAGAAGTTAATTAAATAAATTGTAACTGTATTCACAGGAAAAGGCAAACACACAATGTTACACAAACTACATAAGAAAAGACACACTTACTGTAACACGTAGCTCACCACAAACGAGGCGCGACCGCAGGGCTGAGGTAGGGATTGGTATAGAACGCCGACCACAACCGCGAGGGTGCGTCTAGAGTGTATGATAGTCTTGCAAGCCGGGTCAGGGTTATAGAGGACAGCGTAAAGGTGGTACTTGCCGGATCTAGGAGTGGAGAGTAGCGGATCGTTGGGGTACGTAGCCGGGGTCAGGATTGGAAAAAGTAGAGTCTTCGTAAAGCCAAAGCCATGGTCAGTGCAGGAGAGAGCAGGATCGTCGTATTTCTAAGCCGGGTCAGTGCAGGAGAGTATCACAAAGTTCCACGTCCAAGGCAGGGTCAGGCAGCAAGATAGAGGCAGACAAGGCAGGATGCAGTGAGATGCAGCGTCACAGAACAGGAGTTATGCTCGGCAATGAATGAGAGTTCAGACAGGGTATAAATAGGACCTCCCTCCAATGGGAGGCAACCAGGAAGTGGAGGTGCCCTCACTGATAGGCTGCTGGATCGTGCAGGTGCGTCCTATTGTGCAGCCGATTAGGAGTAGGGGTGGGACCTCTAGAGAGCGTGCGCGCGCACGTAACCCACGCATCATGCTGACAACCCGGTCACGCGCCACTCGTGCGCTCCACGGCACCCGCGTCAGTGCGGGGACCGGAGGCGGGACCCGAGAAGGGAGGAGCATGTGCGACCGCTGTGCCGCGTACCTCCGACGTCAGAGTGGGGGCGGAGTCGGGGGGCGGAGACCACAGGATGCTGGGGAGAGTGCGTACTGCGCATGTGTTGCGCGTCGATGCTGCCGGGGGGAGCGCGCACCCTGGACACCGGAACCGCAGAGACAGAAGGAGCCTGCGCACTGCCCGCGCGCCACGCATGTGAACCACCACTGACATTCCCTCTTTGAGTGCCACTAGATCCGGGTGGACAGGTGAGGGTTAAGGGGACAGAACCGCCGGAATGGTGAATCCTCACACTTACTTGGGAACTGGGATACAAAACTATACTCTCCTAGGTGCATGAAATACTACCTAAGGATTTTCACCTGACTGAGATTTAGCCTGCACGTACTGGAACTGAAATCAGCCTGCAGTTCCAGACGCCACCCCTCTCCACTCTCCAGAGCTGGAATTTTTTAACTCACTGGAACTTGGTGCTTAGAATCTTGGAGAACTCAAAATCTCATATGTGCAGGGGTTGATAATACCTCTGAGTTTCATTCACAGAACACTACCCCAGAAGCGTGAGAACATTCTCAGCAGCCAATCAGAGCAGGGCTCATCTGGCTGATGATGTCAGAGAAAGGTGCATGGATATCTGCAGGGAAGGCTCCGCAGTCTGAAAGAACCCAAATGGCTGTTGAGGCCTTTTCCTCTGCCCCTCATTTCTACCAAATGGCCCGACACCTCTTCACATCCTGGATTCCCTTTGAGGCCAGATGGCTAGGCAGACATCATGTCTCCAATGCAAATGCTTAGGCTGACTGCATGGATTTTTATACGTACAGTATAAAACCCTCTGAATCATACTTTAATAAAGTATAAAACTTGGGAAACCTTATATACGTGTGGGAAATTGGTTGGAGATATCTGGACTCGAAAACCAGGATTCTGGGGGACACGGTTGACACGGGAGACCAGACAATTACACCTTTAAACCGGGATCATTCATTGAGCAAAACCAAGGAATAAAACAAATTGTAATTTATTTAATTGAAACAGACGTACACACAGTGTACAATTATACAGAGGGAAACACACTTACTGGGGGATCTGCTCCGGAGATGCCAAAATCCCTTGACCGGAAGATAGTACCAAACGTCCTGGTACTATCGTCCTGGTACTCTTTTTGACTTGTAGTTCCAGCCGCAACCGCTACGATCTATTCGGAGAACTTGGCCCCGAAAAGTGGGACTTAGAAAATTTCTCGCCTTGAAATTTCTGAAGCCGGCTCACGTCTATTTCTCTCAGGTCAATTCAAATCTGCTGCTGCTCTCTTGGTGCTTAGAATCTCTTGACCTGATTGGCTGCTAGTTTTCTTATAGGATTTTCAGTCCCATTCACAAACCGCTAAGGCACGTGGGAATTTTCCTACCAGCCTATCACAGATTTGCAGGTACTCTGAAACCGGCCGGGCACTGATTTCAATTCTGCTAAGGGGCATGCTAAGGGGCATGCGCCAACCTGGTACCTCAGCCACTTAGCATATTGAACCCCACCGTTATGCCAGGCTCCTCAGGTTCTAGTTATTTAAAACCAGAGACAGAACATGAAACACAGACAGAGCCCAGTGCTACATCCAATGACACAGATACACGGTACAGTGCCTAAATATATATATAGATATAGATATCTTTTTAATAAAATGTTCTTTTAGTTTAACACTTTGGCCAAAGTGTTGTAAGCCCTTGACCCCCTCCAAGGCAAACCACGTCTCAAGGGTCCTTACTTTGGCCAAAGAGTTAAATTAAAAGACCATTTTATTCAATATATAAATATTTAGGCACTGTACCGTGTATCTGTGTCATTGGATGTAGCACTGGGCTCTGTCTGTGTTTCATGTTCTGTCTCTGGTTTTAAATATATATTGCCATGCTCAGTAGCACTTCTCTTTGACAGTTATACGCATATATATATTGTGGTTATTTTGGGGGTTCAATATGAGCTTATAGGGGTCCTGTATGTTTTCCTCAGATTCTAGGGCTGGGCAAATGGTTGCCGGATAGCCCTTATTAATGTCAGGACGTGGGTACTTGAGTGTAACTCTGGTACTCCGCCCACCCTAACATCTTGGCATCTCTGAGACTTTCAAGTCCGGGACCCGACCAGACACAGTGGCACCAAGCCTGGGGGCTATCTGGTCTCTCGGAACCACAGACTTGGAAATTCCCAGTTCATATACAGGGCATATACATATATTCTGTTATACACCATGTTCATAAAAATCATACAAAATTCTTCTAAGTCCCTCATCCCCTAGGATCTACTAAAAAGACACACACGTTCATTTTCAGAGCTCCTAGACCTTCCTATAAAAAGTTTTTATAAAAGTTGCTTCAAATAACGCTTAGATTAATTTTCAGGGTTGCTTCAATTGTACCGAAGCTGGACTTAGAAATAATTTCACTCTCGCAACCTTATACATAGTTGTAGATACCCCGAACCTCTATACCGGGTCCGGGGGTTTGGACATATACCGTGGGGGACTCCCCCTAAACCAGGGACTCCTGACTATACTTGGGATAGACAAATCCCTATGCCCTTTTTTATCTCTCTGGTCTGTGCTGAAGCAAGGACTCCTGGTGGTGAGCTGCAAGAACGTTTTCAGGGTAGGATTTTGACCGGAGCATTGTGCTTCAAGGTATCCGAGAATCTGACCTGATTCCTGGCTACCTGTTTGGGGTATCCAGTAACGCTGGCACCCCGCTACATAGCCACAATCTGAAAAGACTTTCTTCGCAAAACCCACCCTGAACCTCATAGCCTAGTAATCTCTGCTTGCTGGCACTCCTGGAAAGGCAAAAACACAACAATTCTTTATTGTCACATATTTTCATACAATGCATAGTAGTCCATACACGACAGCCAGGTCCAAGAGCTGACACTCTAGGACCCCACCACGTGACTCAGGGGCAACCAAGAGGGCTTCACCTTTATTAGTGAGCCTGGTTACCCCCTTACCGTCACAACGGTGCAGCACCAATGTAATTCACCCCGCGAACCCACAAATAGTGCCTGCACGCCGGGGATAATCATGGAACCACCAGTAGCTGGGCCCCCCACACTCCTGCAAACAAAAGGAATACATTTTCACCGCAATATCCCACCTAAAATGTACAATCCCAAAATCTGGAGTTTCTACGATACAGGGAACCCCAAAAGTCCCTAAATAGGTCAGGTTTTTCTATACTTTACAGGGGACTTCCATAGCCCACAAACCCAATACAGGTT
This sequence comes from Ascaphus truei, assembly GCF_040206685.1. Classification (NCBI taxonomy): domain Eukaryota; kingdom Metazoa; phylum Chordata; class Amphibia; order Anura; family Ascaphidae; genus Ascaphus; species Ascaphus truei. The sequence continues at coordinate 11,949,428 of NC_134491.1, forward strand.
CTGGGACACCTTGGCACTAACTGGGGTACCCCTATGTTATCTAGGGATCCCCGCATCTACAGGAACACGTCTCATCCCTGTGCCTCATTTTATTTTTCACAAAGTATACATGTACTTAACGCACTTTGTTAATAAAATATATACTTTAAAAACCTAAGTCTTTCTGGTATGGGAAATCGAATAAAAAGCTGCACTTTATTTTTCACTAGCCATATTCCCCACACACTATTGCCTAGACTTAGTACGGATTGTAAGAATCCCCTCACAACCTTATATGTAAGGTTGGAGCACCACAGAACCCCTAAACCGGTTCTGGGTGACCTGGGCATTTTCTGGGTATCCCCATTAACCTAGGGACCCCTTGACTGTTTCAGGGACACCTCACATCCCTATGACCCTCTTACCTTTCTGGTCTAAGCTGAAACAGGGAACCAACCCATGAACCCCTATATAGGTTTTGGGTTACCTGGGCATTTACTGGGTATCACCATTAACCTAGAGACCCCTTGACTGGTTCAGGGACGCCTCACATCCCTATGCCCCTTTTACCTTTCTGGTGTGTGCTGAAGCAGGGAACCCCTAGTGGTAAGTCGCGAAAGCTTTTTCAAGGGGAGATATTCTGGGACATGTGCCTACATGTATCCAGGAATTAGACCTGATTCCTGGGTACATTTTAATGGGAACCAGCAACCCCGGACCCTTACTTGCTAGGCACATTCTGAGAACACTTTCTCCGCAGCCCCCCGCCCCCCCCCCCCTTGAAACTCACCACAACAGTCTCTGCTTGCTGGCACTCCTGGGAAGGTAAAAACACATAACATATTTTATTGCCGCACATTACAAGTTATGCATGTACAAACCCTGGGCTCAAGAACTGACACTCTATGAACCAAACACACGGATCAGGGGTAACCAAACGGGCTTAAAACTTTATTTGATTGCCTAGCTACCCGTCACACGTAGTCTTACTTATTTGCTCTCTCAGCCAAACCCATATTTTAGGATCTGGATGTAACTTGCCGTACCTATCTCACCACCCTTTAGGTGGTGCTAAAAAAAATGCTAGTTTTTAGAAGCGGTTTGCATAATGAAACTAATGGAATAGCAGTTGTGGGCAAAAAATGCGAGTTTCAGGCTTTTTTGACAAACCGATTCGAATTTCAGAGCATGGTTTGGACATGTGAGAAGGGCTTACAGAATAGCAAAGCATGCCAACTCGCTTCTCAAGGACACTTTAGAAGCTGTTGTCACACTTTGGAGATACTACAATAGGCCCCTATGTGTTCAAATAAAAAAATTGCATTACTCCTGGTTACTCCTGTAAATTAGAAAGTATCGTTACGATTTGATTTCTACTGTAAAATAAAAAGTAGAGGTATGCTTGGCTTGTTAATAAAAACTCAGTGGTAGTTGTGGGGTTGTAAATAACAGTAGTGGTACTCCAATATGTACATAAAACTGTAGTGCTTCTCCTGGTGTCTAAACTAAAAAAGTAGAAGTAATATTTTTCTACTAGAACTATTGCATTTCTTTCTTTGGTTTAATGAACCTTTGTGTCTTATTTTATAGCAAATGTCATAACTTTCATGATCTTCTGGACAAGGGACTGCGCACTGTCTCCATCTTGCCGTTGCTACATGATGGCGATCTCTGTCGCTGATACTCTGGTCCTCCTCCATATCATCATTGTTGAAATGATCCTTCAGTACTATACTGCAGAGCCGTTCTGGTGCAGGACCCCTTGGTGTATGATCCGTGATGTGTTCAGCTACGGAGCTTACAACTCTTCTATCTGGCTGGTGGTATGTTTCACAATTGAACGCTTTATTGCAATCAAAACTCACCAGCTAAAACCCAAGATGTGTAGTAAAAAATGCACCGTATATGTCATAGCATCTGTTTTTATCTGTAGCCACTTAATCTCAATACCATACTTTTGGTCAAACGAGTCCCAGCAACTGAACGGAACTGAAAGATTTATCTGCACGTATAATACTCAGCTGCCGAGCATCTATATTGAAGGGCTGGTGTGGTTTCAAACCACACTTGTCTACATTATACCATACATAATCATCTTTACGCTCAATGGTTTGATTTTACGGCAAATCTGCCGCAGTAATAAAGTACACAGTGAATTACAACGGAATTGCAAGAGTTTTTCATCCTTCACACGTTTAAAGAGGCAGAAGCTGAAGTCCGTGGTGCTCCTGGTCACCGTTTCAATTACCTTTGCTTATCTCTGCATCACACGTTTTGTTACCCAAATCATCATCAAGACATTGCATTACAAAATAGATAGGAAAGACTATAGCAAGAGCATTAACATTGCTGCAGACATCGGTACGATGCTTGACCTCACTAATGCTGCTATAAACATGTATCTCTATGCTTGTACACAATCCAGGTTTCGCAAGGAATTACTTAGCGTGGTGAAAGCAATTAACCCGTGCAAAAACGACAAGCAAAGGAAGAAAAATATTGCTGTTATCTTTCAGATCTCCTACGGCAAAGATTCTCACGGTTAAGATGGTGCAATAACAAATCTTCCACAATAATGATATTAAGAAATGTATTGCAAAATTAATATGTAACTTCTGTCCAATAGGAGGCATTAAGAAAGCACAATCCTTTATGTTTTAATTAACATAAAATGTTTTTCCTGCTGTTTAAAATAAATCATTTTGAAGGTCCCGATGACAGTAATAAGAGCGACATGTTTATTTGATTATGTGTTTAATGGCTCACTAATAACAGTGACATGTTTAATGGATGAAAGGGTTGACTCCATGTAAACCACAGGGATCTAATGACAGTGACAGGTTTTAAAAATAAAAATGCTTATTGCATCCAGGTCTAGAATAAAACTAGAATACGTATTTTTGCATACATATCACTATCATTATTTAGGATTGACTCTTTAACTCATGAAATGTGTCGCTGTTAATAGGCGGCTTTGGCCTTATGTGGAACTAACACTTTAAACATGTTACTGTCATTTGGGTCCTGTAGTCATTCTGACCCTTTAATTCATATCTTCCACAAAATCAATAAATCACTAGCATAATTTTAGAAGGTCTATGTGATATAGAATAAGGAACATGGTGTAAACGAACATCTCAGTCAATTGCCAATTTCCAATAACTGTAATGAACATGGGTCATAAAAAGTTAATAATGTGGGCGATATAAAATGTGCTCATCAAATTAAAATTGCCTTTGCAACAACAGACTTGAAATAACAAAAGGAGATAAGAGACAGTTACTTATTAGCCAAAAAAACTAATGAATGTGTAAGTAAGGATTTTATAAAAAGATACAATTGGAAACCAAGGGCCTCATGCAGAGAGGATAGAATTTTAAAAATGGCGAATTTCATAAAAAGTAGCTTTTTTGGAGAGTTTTATTCTCCATATGCAGAAAAGTGCGAATTCTGCTATGTTTAACATGGATGCGTGTGGCGAGTTTAAATTGGCGAGATGCGCGCTTCAGAAACGTGTAAAAACAAATTCGCGCCTTTTTTTTCCCCTTTACTATAGGCGGCGAGCGCCATCTTGCCATATTTTCGTGGCGCGGCAAAAATGCGAGAATCGCGCCTTTTTTTGGCGCGAACAGCCGCTACTTGCCGTTCGCACCTCTCTGCATTCGGAGAGTTTTAAAAATGATTGAGGTTCTCGCCAGCCGCGAGGCGAGTTTTAAACATAGAAATAAAAAAATGGCGCGTTTTTCGCAACTCGCCATTTTATGCCGTTTTCTGAGGGAAAATGAACAAAAAATGGCGAGTTTTGAAATAACGATGCTCTCTGCATGAGGCCCCATATCTTATTTTTAATTGATTTCATCAAGTTTGTGTTGAAAATAACATTCAAATATTATTTAGGAATGAAGTCAAAATGTCAAACATTCAAATGGTTATTCATCTGTCTCTGCAGAAAACATGGTATGGAAAACAGCACCAGTTCTCTGTAAGGAAGGAAAATCACATTGCGTTTAATGGGATTTTTATTCTTGGATAAATCATTATAAATAATATTTTTTCTGTTATTACAGTGCTGTACAGTACATATAGATTTTAAGTCATTGTCCCAAAGAGCTTACAATCTAATTTTGGAATATAGAAGCAAACTATTTTTTTCATACAATACAATAAGTAAGGAAGAGAGCGATGTGATGCATCCAAATTGGTTAGAAATCCTCCACAATATGTGTGAATAATACTGGATGACAGCAAGTTCACCTGTATCACCTGGAGTGTTCACCTGTATCATTTGTTCCGGTCCCATGCTGATTTGGAATTCGTGGCTGTGCTTTACATCAACATCTCTCTACTTGCTGAATACAATAAGTAAGGCAGAAACACATTACTATAGGATTGATTAAATCTTTCTAGGGAAGTCGATTTCCACTGATAAGATGGATAAAATACTGTTTTCTCCATACATGACTGGCAGTTAAATAACAGAGCAAATGTTGTCTTAAAGGGGCAATACCTCGTAGGACCAAAGTGTGCTGATGACAATGACATGTTTAAGGGGTCACATCTGGGCGATTGATACTTTTATTACCAAAATGTAACCCCTATAGTGCAGTCATTTAAAATCATTATTTAAAGTTTGGTAAACATGGTGAGATGAGACTTGGGAGGGCTTTGATTTCCTCTGGCTGTCCAACTTTGTTTGATGTCCCTGTGTGTTCAACAAACATTTACACAAGCCCATTTCCCTCACCTTATCTTTATTGACTCTGATAAGAACGGCATGTTAAAAAAAAAAAAACACTTGTTGGACAGTTCCCTAAAGTATGCAATTTGCAATTAATTTTAAGAAAAACAAAACAGCCAATTGTTTGCTTTTAGCACAGATAGATCTGTTTAAGAAAGCCAATCCAATTGTTAATGTGTCTACAAAAGGTTGTTATTTGGGCGGTTATGTGGGATTGTACCTTTAACAAGCAAATTACTGCTCCTTATATCCTATCAATAGCTCTTTTGTTGTTGCATCATGTATCAAATCTGCATAAAATATACCCCCTTTAGCCCAAGTACAATGCAGAAGCTACTGTAGCTGTTGTTTCAGGGTAAAGTAGCCTCTCTCTGGCTCACATGATAAGGATGTGAGATGGCATAGCTCTCTATTGGTGACCCAGCAGCCATATTTGTTGTTTTTGTCAGAAACTGGCATAAACAAAATATCAAAGAAAATCAAGGGTCCTTGGAGGTCCGGGGACACCAGATCAACTCCTAGGCCCCCTCAGCTTGTCTAATATTAAAAAACGACATACTGTATATATATTGCTGTTTTAAGGCAAAATTAAATTACTGATTTGTAGGGTGAAAGGAATAAAGTGTTTGAATGTGATTTTTTACAATTTGTCTAATTTTTGGTTTGTAGAAAGACCATATGAACCAGGTACATATGAAGACCAGAACTCTCACAGATTTTTTTTGTGAGTCACACTGATTTCTAACATCAGGACATCTCCTGGACCTCAAAACCTTTAGTGGTTGATATCTCTGGAAGACTCCCTCGTGATTTGCTCTAAAATATATCACTATGTTAATACAACATTTTCAATGTCCTATTAATGTCAATGGAAGTTTGCACAATATGAAATAGACATATAAATGTGCCCTGTTGTGTCTACTGCGTCTCCAAAGTTAGACATTTTGGGTCAGAGTTCTTTGTTTTCTTTTGATCAGGGTGGCACTGTTTTGCATGGCATGCTTATGGTGAATTGTCCTTCTGTGTTTCCATTGGCGGATCGAGTTCTGGGCCTCCACGCTGAGCTGCCTTGATACTGTATTAAAGCTGCTTATGTGATATAGGGCTCCGAACAGCGTAGTCAGATAGTAACCCCCTGAAACAACACAAATCAGCGTGTATATTAAGGTTACATTGGTTTACTTCAAGTTCATTCCCATAAAGGACCACAGTGACCTAATTTTTAATAGGTTAAAGGGTTAGTCACACATTGGAACAGAGTAAGTAAATGACAGTGACATATTTATTACGTTTATATTTGCTTTGTTATCAAACTCCTAGTGGCACCAGGAGGCAGGAGATTCCTCACCTTCTCCCTGGAGTTGAGAAGGATCCACAAGCTCCATTATATACTCCACATCCAACTGCACAGATGAGAGATCACAGCCAATCAGAACGTGGATCAGAGCTGGCAGGAAGTCATCAGCGCCAAAGGCTTCTGGGAGAAAGATTAGCAGGTTACCAAAACCATCACTATGTGTACATAAATATATATATATATATATATATATATATATATATATATATATATATATACGGTTTTTGAGTAAACCCTTTGCCTGCTTTATTCAATGTAACATTGAAAGAAAGAAGAGATCAGTGTATCTCAAAAGCTTGCACAAATAAAAGCATTTTGTTGGCCACAGAACGGTATTGTCTATTCATTTTTTATTATATATATATATATTACATGGCTGTCTTTGGGTGGGTTTACTGGCTTTGCATCTTTACCCAGGCTGTGCTCAAAGCTGTGAAATGCAGCAAGCAAAAGCTTACAGGGGACCATGTTATATGGTTTGGAAGCAAAATGTGGCACTGTGTGCTCATTTGCATGTCATTTCCCAGTATCCCTTGCTGCAGTGGAAGCGCTGTGTGCTGGGTGATAATGGTGAAAGGCGGGGTTGCCGACCTGTCTAAGACATGCAAATGAGCATACAGTAATATTTCCATTTAATATATATATCTATATATATATATATATATATATATATATATATATAGATATATATATATAGATATATATATAATATTAGGATACAGACAAGGAGGAGATACCTCAGGTGACTGGAATAACAGTTTATGTGACAAGTGGGTGGGCAGTCTTTTAACACCATAAGAGGATGTACATTGACCCTAATAACACACACACACACACACACACACATATATATATATATATATATATATATATATATATATATATATATATATATATATATATCAAACAAAAGAAAAAAGCTGCTCCTCTGCTTATGGTATTAGGTGTATACAATAGAACTGGCTGTAATAATTCAACACTGTATAAACTAGTACAATGAACAATATGTTAATATTATCTAACACAAAAAATAAAAATGAAAAATAAAAATAATAATAAAACCTGTAAACCATAAGAATAAATGACAATGATATTGCAATATATATATAATCCAAATAGAAAAAGAGTGTAAAAACCAGTCCTCAAAAAAGTCCAATAGATGATGTTGGTTCTGGTGTAGAGGGTCTCCGGCTGCTCTCAAAGTGGACAAACCACATCCACAGGGAATCTAAAAGAAAAGGGGGAAGAGAGAGCGTACACCCATAGCGTAAAAAAGTAAATTTAATGAGGGGAAGGGAAGGAGGGGGTAAAAATCGCACTTACAAAGGTACAATAAAATCAAGCATATCGTGATATATAATCACCACCATCCGGTTAATCTCTGCAGCATCTTGGGGTAATTCCTATCTTGCAGTACCAGGATAAACGTCCCAATCAATGTCCAGGGTAAGTGATCTCCTAAAGACCTGTATTGGAGTCCTGGAAAGTAGCTCCGAGAATGGCAAGCCTCTGCAGCAATCGCGCGGATCAGTCAGTCCCAGCGCGCGGTGATGACGTCAGTGTCCATGCGTCTGACGTAATGAGGGAGCGTCATTACGTCAGACGCATGGACACTGACGTCATCACCGCGCGCTGGGACTGACTGATCCGCGCGATTGCTGCAGAGGCTTGCCATTCTCGGAGCTACTTTCCAGGACTCCAATACAGGTCTTTAGGAGATCACTTACCCTGGACATTGATTGGGACGTTTATCCTGGTACTGCAAGATAGGAATTACCCCAAGATGCTGCAGAGATTAACCGGATGGTGGTGATTATATATCACGATATGCTTGATTTTATTGTACCTTTGTAAGTGCGATTTTTACCCCCTCCTTCCCTTCCCCTCATTAAATTTACTTTTTAACGCTATGGGTGTGCGCTCTCTCTTCCCCCTTTTCATATATATATATATATATATATATATATATATATATATATATATATATAGCAACTGTAAATATTACTGTGTTAATTTGCATGTCTTAGACAGGTCTGCAACCCTGTCTTTCCCCATTATTGCCCAGCACACAGCGTTTCCACTGCAGCAAGGGATCCTGGGAAATTACATGCAAATGAGCACACAGTGCCACCTTTTGTCTCAAGCTCGTATTACACAACCTTAATGATTGTTATATATATATATATATATATATACTGTATATATATATATATATGCAAATACAACTGTATGCTCATCTGCATGTCTTAGGCAGGTCTGCAACCCCACCTTTCACCATTATCACCCAGCATACAGCACTTCCACTGCAGCAAGGGATTCTGGGAAATGACATTCAAATGAGCACGCAGTGCCCTGTGTGCTCATTTGCATGTCATTTCCCAGAATCCCTTGCTGCAGTGGAAGTGCTGTATGCTGGGTGATAATGGTGAAAGGTGGGGTTGCAGACCTGCCTAAGACATGCAGATGAGCATACAGTTGTATTTGCATATTTGCTTTCCTGTGGAGGGGTTTTGTCACTTTTTTTACTCACCATAACTTAACTCAGTATTATGGTATATATATATATATATATATATATATATATATATATATATATAAATATATATGAAAACAAAAACAAATCAGCGCTAGGGCTAGCACAAAGAGATTAAAATATATGTGATCAATTAATATAATCTCAGGTACTGATTAACGGGAAATAGGCCACTAAGATGCAGCTCTAATGAGGATATGCCTATCCTAGAAAATTTGGGAAAAAAAGCGCAATCCTAAATAGCTATAAAACATCAGGATAATTTATTAAGGCAAAAAAAAGTTTGGTTGCTGGACAAACAGGTAAAAACAAACACCGTATAAGCAATAAATCACAGTGAATGAAAACAAAAAAGGATAAAAGAATGGAGGAAAAAATATAAATCCAAAAAATGTGTCCAAAATATTTCCAATAGATCTATTGTGAAGGAGTAGCACTGTAGATGATATAACACTTACATGTGTAGCCTGATGGTTTGGTAAACCCTAAAGTGGGTAGGGAACGTAATTTAGTTTAAAAAACAAATAATTTGTGTTTTTATTTTTAAATTATAATCAATTATTTTTATATATGTTTTTTCTATATCTACATATATATATTTTTATTATTTTTGTTATTTTCAAATGTAATATTTTTTTTTTATTTAATACATACAGTATATTTATATTTTGATATTGGTTCAAATTTAGATTATTTTAATATAATATTGGTTATAGTTTAAATAATATTAAGTTTCTTGTAGTTTATTTTTGTTTATTTCCAGTATTTTATATTGGTTATCTTTATATTATACTTCTGTTGAAATTATATGGATATATATATATATATATATATATACAGTGTTCGACAAACCTATACATTTGCTCGTCCCGGGCGAGTGGATTTAACCCCCGGGCGAGTAAATATTGGCCCAAGCAGCACACGTTTGGTACTAGGTGGCGAGTAGATTTTTTTGTGTGGCGAGTAGATTTTTTGGTGATTTGTCAACCACTGTATATATATATATATATATATATATATATATATATATATATAAATGTAAATACAACTGTATGCTCATCTGCATGTCTTATGCAGGTCTGCAACCCTGCCTAAGACATGCAGATGAGCATACAGTTGTATTTACATTTGCATATTTGCTTTGCTGTGGAGGGTTTTTGTCACTTTTTTTACTCACCATAACTTAACTCAGTATTATATATATATATATATATATATATATATATATATATATATATATATATATATATATATATATATATATATATATATATATATATATATGTGTATATATGTATATATATGTGTATATATGTATATATATATATATATGTATGTATGTATCTATGTGTGTATATATATATATATATATATATATATATATATATACAGTGTTCGACAAACCTATACATTTGCTCGCCCCGGGCGAGTGGATTTAACCCCCGGGCGAGTAAATATTGGCCCAAGCAGCACACGTTTGGTACTAGGTGGCGAGTAGATTTTTTTGTGTGGCGAATAGATTTTTTGGTGATTTGTCAACCACTGTATATATATATATATATATATATATATATATATATATATATATATATATATATATGTGTGTCTCCCTCTCAATTAACCTATCAGGTTTTAACTAGCCCTATAAAGGCTCATTCCCAACTCCTTAGGTCACACCCTTGAAGAAGTCAGTGCAACAGCTGACGAAACGCGTAGGTTACGTCACTGTCTCCAAAAGCTGATTGTGGGAGGAGGGCCGAGCAACGAGTGAGGAGTGAGGAGTGGAGAACAGTAGTCAAACATACACCAGAGAAACAAAGTGGAAGGCTGCAGTTCATGTTGAGTCTGGCATCTAGTGGTTACATCAGTGATCACTCTACTTGCCACATTACCTCTCTGATTGAAGAAATTTGGCTGTCGGGAGGGGGGGTATACAGGAGGCAGGACTGTGTCTCTAGTGATACCCGGATCAGCGTCACGTGATCATCTCCATCTTGAAATTACTGCCGCAGTTGACGGAGGGAAGCGGAGACCCCCTGGGGTCCATCGCAGATACACTACCTGGTGAGACCGTTCATTTACCCCCCTCTGCCTTTATCCTTTACATCTGGAATCCACTATACAGGACACATCTATCAGCCTGTTACTGCTACTTTGTTTATCCACATTGATCTACACCAAGGTCCTCCTACTCCCCATTTGTTGCTACATTCATTGCTATGCATTTAAGTGTTATATCATCTACAGTGCTACTCCTTCACAATAGATCTATTGGACATATTTTGGACACATTTTTTTGATTTATATTTTTTCCTCCATTCTTTTATCCTTTTTTGTTTTCATTCACTGTGATTTATTGCTTATACTGTTTGTTTTTACCTGTTTGTCCAGCAACCAAGCTTTTTTTGCCCTTAATAAATTATCCTGATTTTTTATAGCTATTTAGGATTGCGCTATATATATATATACATATATATATATATATATATATATATATATATATATATATATATATATATATATATATATATATAGTTGCAGACGAGAATGAAGTACCTTTTTTTTCACTAGAGGCCTCCATTGACTCATATATGAGTTTGCAGACCTTCAGCAAGAGTCTGATCATCTTCTCTGGGGAGTAGGCCACATGCATAATTGAGAACTTCTGTTGGATCTTCTCCATGGTGCTGGACCCTGGCAACCCTGCACGTAGCTCCGGTTCGGACAGGCTCTTGGCCTTCATCTTCTGCTGGTTGGCTAGTAGCTTGGCCAGGGACCCATCCTTGCTGTGAATGTTGAGTAACTGGGAGTGAATAATATCTCGGAGAGGCTTCAACACACACTTGTACAGAGAAGTCTCGATGATGGCAGCTGAGGAGAGCAAAGGTGGGTAAAATATTTAGACCAGTTAAGGCAAAAAGCCTATGTCCCAGATCTGTCATCTCATCATTGAGTCTTAATTATTTGGGGCCAGTTTTTAGCATCAGCATCCCAAAGACTGTAAATACAAAGTGGCACTTTTCTATTAAAATTCTACTTTTTGGTGAAATATCACCAATTATAACCATTTGAGGTTGACATCCTTGCTGTGCCCCTACATGGGTTGCTGACTCTACTTCCATAAAACCAGACTTGTTCATATGAGCAGCTAAACTCTTATTGATTCAATGGGGGTGATTTACGCGAATTGCATCTTGTGTCTCTTCACGTCAATGTATACACTTCTTTGCTCCAAGTTTTGCGCCATATTTGTCAGCTTGCAATTCGAGCAATGACAATAGGAAGGAGTTTTAAGATGCTCACATGAGATACAGCAAATTCTGTGTCTCTCAACGTTACCCTTCTATCTTGTATTTGCGTAGGCAGAACCTTTTAGACCGAGCCTGCTAGCATTGCTACGGCTTATAGGAAATGAAGCTGCAGGATAAGGTCACTGCCAGTACTGTGTGTGTGCAGAGAAGAAATATATTCTAAAATTGTGTGACCACAACACACGATCAGGAAGGTGACATCACTGTGAGCGGAAGCCCCAAATTGCATTGGAAAACCACAGAAACACATTCATTCTGGGAACTAACATCTATTATTATAAGTACAGTACTGCATAGCAAGTCTAACCCACTCGGGTCCCTATAACATCTGATGTGAAACAGTCTCACCCTTGCTGGGAAAGATTTTACCCCCATGCATAAATTAAAGGCATAATCAATTGTATTTTATAAAAACTAACATCTACCTTAAACAAATGTAACCCGACTTAAAGCAAAGTTACTGTTGCTTTATGCTGTTTGGCAAAGTTGCTGGCTGTTTTTGTTTATTTGGAAATAGGAAGAATTTTCTTTTAAGCAGGTCATCAGAATATTGTGGGGGAGGGGGGGCACACTTGTCAATCAAGTGTGTACTCAACCTTTAGTCAAACCTGTCCTTGTTAGAGCCAATTAAGATAAGGGGGAAGTAGAAAGTGGGGCTTTGCCTGCAAAAACCCATGTTCTGCACACTGGTTTTGTGAAAAAATATTCTCGGTAGCATATTGGTCCTGGAGAAAAGCAGATTTGATGTATGTCGTGAGACCTTTTAACAGACCATATTAAAGTCCTCCGTGGCATAAAAAAAAAACATATTGGATAAGAACAGTCAGAACATTCCTTGAGAGAGTGTGTCGTGGACAGGTGAGTCACTGGTTGCCAGCAGCTTCTTGGTGGTGTCCAATCTCAGCAGCACCACTCATAGCCGTTGGTAGGGTAGAGGGAGGGGAGGAAGAGAAAAGAGGGGGGACTAATGGTGCAGTATGTTAAAAACAAACTTTAGTACACCACACACAAATAAAAAGGTCCCCCCTGAGTGGGTACTCACAATCTGGTACTGACACTCAGGGCACATAAAGGTTTCTTTGATACAGCATCTGCTGCCTGGTGTGAGTCCACAATGCCTGCGTCCTCCATCTGTGGTCCCCTTAAGCGGCCGTTGGGGTTGTCACATGGCTGACTGCACGCGCCTGACGTCACTAATGTCCGGTTTGGAGAGTCCTCCTCCACTCAACGCATTTCGCAAGTTGGGGTCTTGCTTCGTCAGGAGTGTATGACACTCCTGAAGAAGTAAGACCCCAACTTGCAAAATGCGTTGAGTGGAGAAGGAGGAAGGAGGACTCTCCAAACCGGACATTAGTTATGTCAGGCGCGTGCAGTCAGCCATGTGACAACCCCAGCGCCCGCTTTCGGGGACCACAGACGGAGGACGCAGGCATTGTGGACTCACACCAGGCAGCAGATGCTGTATCAAAGAAACCTTTATGTGCCCTGAGTGTCAGTACCAGATTGTGAGTACCCACTCAGGGGGGACATTTTTATTTGTGTGTGGTGTATTAAAGTTTGTTTTTAGCATACTGCACCATTAGTCCCCCCTCTTTTTCTCTTCCCCCCCCCCCTCCCCTCACTCTACCCTACGGCTACGAGTGGAGCTGCAGAGAAGCACCAAGAAGCTGCTGGCAATCAGTGACTCACCTGTCCATGACACACTCCCTCTTTCCCCACGTACCTGTATCCTGAGAGGAGCTTGGCTTTTTCTTCAGTGAGGTTGAGTGGTCATTATCTCTATTGATTTTCAACCCATTGCGGTTATTAATTTATTTATTTCCCACTGGCACTTTATGTTTTAGTGCACCAAGTTTTTTATTGTACCATTGGGTTTTGATTCCTGCATCTTATACTCTACCACCAGCAGGTGGTGCTGTAATATCCTCTGGGTAAGCGCCAGGCAGTCTTATATTCCTTAGAACATTCCTTGAGTTTGAAAAACATTTGAGCTGATTCCAAGAAGATGTTGATTAATGGTATTGTGATGGTGTTGACTTTATGCTGAAATGTAGGGGAAATTCCATCTGCGGAGTTATGTACAGGGCTCGTCTTTAAGTGGTATTAACTGCTGTTCACTCAATTGTAGCTCCATGAAGCCCCATAAATGAAAGAGGCATAAAGAGTATAAAGAGGTGCCTTTATAAAATGCTGTCCGCCGCTTGCACAGGCTCTGGCGGTCAGCGTCGGGGTTTCCAGCTGGAGTAGGAACGCTGTCTCTTGCTTAGTGCAGTACGCCAGTCCAGGTCAATTGTATTTCCGCCCACAAATCGTTCTGGCCTTTAAATAGTTAAGTGATATTGTACTTAAGCAGACTATTTAAACCTGAACCACAAAGAGAGCAGCCAATAACCATGAGGAAGTGACTATGGGTGTTCTCGAAATGTGTTGGGTGGAGCTAACTGACGTAGCAGAGTGCAGACAGAGGCTGTGGTCGAGGATAACCAGTGACATCATCAAGGAGGGACGCTGTGTCTCCCGTGCAGCCACGACACTAGACAGTCTTCCTACTCCAGCTGGAGATGCCGACGCTGACCGCCAGAGTCTGTGCAAGCTGCAGACGGCATATTATAAAGGCACCTACCAAACAGCCAAATTATAAGTTTGCATTTGGTTGGAAATGCTTATTAAATTTGTTAAAGTTTTTATACTATTCACGTCTCTTTCATTTATGGGGCATCATGGAGCTACATTTGACTGAACATAGTGGATAATACCACTTATAGACAAGCCCAGTGCACAACTCCACAGGTGGGCTTTTCCCTACATTTCAGCATAAAGTCAACAGTTGGACAGTACCATTAATCAACATCTTGCTGGAATCAGCTCAAAGATCTATCAAACTCAAGGATTGTTCTGACTATTCCATATCCAAGAGGTTTTTTCGTGCCAAAGAGGACTTTAATATTGTTATGTACTTTTGTTTTGGGAGAAGAACCTTTCAAGGTCCCCATGCTGCCATTCCCACATACAGTAGGTTTCCTGCCTCAAAACAGGTAGACTGGTCCCACAGATAATTGCGATCATTTAATTTCAATTTTAGTATTTCACTGTTTATTAGGTTTAGCACTTTGTGTTTGCCTTTTTCTTTTGTTCTTTTAGCAGACCAGCATTGAAGTTCTTCATTGATTAAATGATTCAGAGATTAGATAGTTTACAGAGCTTCAAAACTTCATGGTTTCTTTTTCAAGAGTACAACTAATGAGCATTCAAAAGCTGTGTACAATATAATTGAATCTATGAAGAACTCCCTATAATACTGTGAGGATTGGTCCTTGGTCCCGCCCCCGTGATGTATCCCGTGACACATTGGGTGATGCCCCTCGCACATGTTTCCTTTGACCTCAGCTTGTACCCGGGCCGCTGCCTTCTCTGACCCCTGACCTCGGCTTGTATTTGGACTCCCACCTTCTCTACTCCTGGACCCCCGGCTACGCACAACGATCATCCAACTTCTCCAACCCCAGACCACGGCGAGTATCACAACCATTCTGACCTCTCCTACCCTGACCCGGCTACATGACCACCACTCTGCACTCCGGACATGGTTACGCGGTTGTAGATCGGTGTATATTACTATCCCCACCTTAGCCTCGCGGTCCTGTCCTGTTTGTGGTGAGCACTCATTACAAACACTTCCTACTGTATTGCTCAATATAACTGCTCTTTATAAGTCTTATAACACTGTGTTAGTGGTACAGTTAACGTGTTAGTGTTTAGGGTTAGTGTATCAAAGTTAGCATTAGTGTGTCATGGTTAGGGTTAGGTTGTCAGGCTTAAGGTTAGAATGTCAGGGTTATGGTTAGTATGTAAGGACTGGTGTCTCAATGTTAGGTTAGGGTTGGGGTCAATGTGTTGGTGCTAAAGTTAGTGTCTCAGTGTTGGGGTTAATGTGTTAGGGTTAGGTTTAGTTTGTCTGTCTTCATCTTCCATACCTATTTTGAAGTCATCTATTTCATGGTGCTGCAGAATTTCGCAGACCTCATTGCTCTTGAGCAGATGGATCTTAAGATTGGTGAGTTGTTTACGTATGCTCTGCAGCATCTCAATGCTTGACTGGTGGTTGCCAGACCCATTCAACATGTGGCAAATGAAGGGTTGAATAGTACCACCAATATAAGAGGCTGGGTCTTCTGCAAGCTGCTGGATCCTGTTCCCGAGATATTTCTCTGGGGAGACGAGCCCTGTTAGCATGCTGCTGACAGTCTGAAGGCTATGACGGACCTTGTTTCCGAGCCCGTGAGAGTGCTTCCTCTTCTGGATCAATGAGTGGCAGTCCCCTTCTTCCTCGACGCTGCTGTTGGACACTGAGTCCAACTCCAGAAGAGGAGGGAGGAGAAAGCTGTCAGAGGAGATTAGAGAGGTTTCTGAGTTTGATTTCTTTAGGGTCCACTCCGCTAAGTGTTCAACCTCTATCCAAGATACTCTGTGTGGAAATAGGGACTGTCTCTTCTCATTTGGCTGATCTAACATCTCATTATCACGCGCATGACTTTCTTGTACCTCCTTGTTTCCCTCTTGTGATTCTTTTGATCTCACTCCAGTCTCTCTCTTGGATCTTCTCAGTATCTCCACTTTAGATTTCCTTGAGATATCAATGATTTCTCCCTGGGTGTCTGAGTGCTCCTTAACTTTATTAAACCCTCTAGAGATTACCTCCACATTACTTCTTTGGCTTCTTCTTGGGGTCTCCTCCTGATGTAGCGGGACCTTGTGGTATTTATCTATTTCCAGTCTTTCACATCTAGTCAGTCCATCTAGTTGCCTTTCTGTCTCATTAAGATGATTTACTTCCATATCTGTGAAGGTGACAAGTTACAACAGAGGTTAAGAACACTTCAGCTGACATTAATACTTTACCTTACACTATATTACCTTAATAACTTTACTGTCATATTGAACCCCTTTGCTATTAATACATTAAACGTCACAGTCAATGGATCAGTTTGGTCTGACCCCTTAAAAGGTGGTAAAAAACAGTTGCCTCCTCCTCAAACTCTTCTAAGTGCAAGAAAATGCTCCTTAAAAATCCCAAATAGAATAGCATGGCGAATAGATCTAGGTTAAGCTTTTAATATCAGTCGTATTACAGTAAGTTACCCTAATTTGATCCAAGAAGTAAGGGCATGAAAACCAGGGGAATCTGGGAAAGCAAATAGCAGCCACAATCAGTCAATACTTACAAGTATAATTATCTAAAAGTCTGCAGGTTTGCAAATACATTTTGGGTAGTGCTTACAATTGGTATATGAAAAACATGAAACAGTATCGTTGTTGGAAGTGTTGAAGGTAGAATACATATATACAGTAAACAGATATACTCACCTGGCAGTGAGTATGTCAAAGCACATAAATTGCGTGGCAAATGTAGTAGCAGGTAACAATGTAAATCTTACAGAGGAAAACAGAGAAGGGACTAATTGCACAGCATACAATACTTTTAATATAATATAATATATAAATATAATATATAAATTTAATATAAAAGCAGAACCCCCTGAATGAAGACTTACAAGCGTGCTGTCATTCAGGACATATAACAGTTTGTGAGGATTCGCCGTTCTGGTGCTTCTGCCCCCTTATCCCCTTACTCGCCCATCTGATCCCCATGGCACTCAAGAGTGGCAACCTAGCGGTGGTACTTACACGCGGCGCGCGGGTACTGCGCGGGCCCCGTCGGCCTCTTCTGTCTCTGGGCGCAGGGCATGTTCCTGTTCCTCCGGCCTTGGCGCGCGGTGCACGGTCTCCCCGTCGGTCTGCGGTCTCCGCCCCTTGGTCCCGCCCCCGTCCTGACATCAGGACTATGCGGCGCGGTTGTGATCCTCGTTCTGCCTCTGTTCCCGCGGGCCCTGCCTCTGGTCCCCGTACTAGTGCAGGTGTCGTGGCACGAGATGACGACACTTGACCAGGTCGCCTACGTGTTGCACGGGTTGCGTGCGGCACGAACTTTCACTCTAATGCGGTCGCAATTGGCTGTGCAATAGGACACACCTGCATGATCAAGCAGCCTATGCGGAACCGCAGCCCCACTTCCTGGTTGCCTCCCATTGGTGGGAGGTCCTTTAAATATGTTCTCAGAACTCTCAGTCATTGCCGAGCATCACTCCTGTTTGTGTGACGCTTTTACTCACTACTCTGTGCCTGTCTGCCTGTACCTGGCTGCCTGGAACTTACCTTGTGATACTCTCCTGCGCTGACCTTTGGCTTTGAATACGACGATGCTGCTTTCTCCTGCACTGACCATGGCTTTGGCTCTTCGACAACTCTACGCTCTCCAATCCTGACTCCGGCTACGTACCCCAACGATCTGCTACTCTATACTCCTAGACCCGGCAAGTACCTCGTTTACGCTGTCTTCTATTACCCTGATCCGGCCTGCAAGACTATCCTACACTCTAGACGCGCCCTCTCGGTTGTGGTCAGCATTCTGTACCAATCCCTACCTCAGCCCTGCGGTCGCGCCTCGTTTGTGGTGAGCTACGCATTACAGTTTCTTTAGAGAACTCTCTCCTCTCCGACACTGAACCGAAGTGTAGGTGGTAGCAGGCTTTCTGGCGTGTGTTGCCTCCGTATGAGGCCGCCCAGAATAAAAAATCAGCTTTCAGCACGGTTCCCTCGATACTTCTCCCAGTCTGGTCAGCCTCTCTTTCCTTCTGTAAAAGAACGATTCCTGCACTCCTACCAATTAGGCTAAAATAAAATAATAATCTCATGAAAAAGGGTTATTTTGTTAAACCCTTTGGCCAAAGCATTTATAAGCCTGCATGCCACGACAAGGCATAACCGTATGCAAGTACCTACACTAAATATATTTAATAGTTGTCCCATGGACTGGTGAAAAAATGTGTGAAAGCCCTGAAGGGGTTAAATAAACATTCAGGGCTTTCACGCATTTTTTCACCAGTCCATGGCCAAAGGGTTTAACAAAATAACCCTTTTCATGAGATTATTATTTTATTTTAGCCTAATTGGTAGGAGTGCAGGAATCGTTCTTTTTGTTTTTCTATATGTACAGTAAGGCCTATCTTTTTACCAACAGCAAACTTCTATAGGGAGGAGCGCGGTATTATGTACAGTTTCTCTTTCCTTCTGTGCTCCAGCTTCGTCAGGAGTAATTTCATGTCTGCATCTACCCACATTAATATAGCTATAGGCCTGTGTCTATTGGCTAATACAAACACACTAAATAAATAAGTGAAAGAGATGGTGCAAAACTGGTTTACAAATTCAACATAACAAAGTACAATGGTACAAAGAGAGATCATTTCAGGCATCAGTTAAAAAAGCATATGGTATAAATTTGCAAAATCCGAAGATCTACATTAATAGGTGATACTATCCTAAACTATCCTAATTATTGATATTTTCTTTTTCTGATTTATTTATCGAGCACCAACTTCATGTAACCCCGAGGTTGTTGCTGACTCAATGACCCCCCTCCGCGTGTGCCGAGTGGTCGCGGGTGCCGCCGGAGGCAGCGAAGGACCCGCCGGCACTTCGCGAGGGTGGGGGCCAGTGCAGGGAGCGCTCGGCATCCCTGGAGGTCAGGCAGCGCACCCGGCTAGCGGGGGCCGCCATGACACATTGCGTGAGCATGCGCAGGGGGGACTCGGCGGCTAGGGAGAAGTCGCGCGAGGGCAGGACAGGGGAGAGTGAGGTTGCGGCGGCCATCAGGCGTTTGCGCATGCGCAGGAGAAGCGAGCACGCGGCCCCAATGCTGTAGCAGCCTCCTGGGAACTACAACTCCCAGGAGGCATAGGGAGACAGGCACCAGGTGCCTCATAGCGGCCAATAGGGCTGGAGGATTCTCAGCCCGGGAGAATAGATAGAGTTCGCGGGCTTTGCGACAGGCAGTCAGGCTGAGGAGGAGGAAGGGGAAGGAAGGGTGCACGGAGCGAGTGGCTCCTGCACCAGGTAAGGTTTCCCCAAGTCCCAGGCAGGCCCCAAATCCCTGTTAGGTAGGGGGTAATTAGTAAGGGACGGCCCGAGACAGGGACCCTTAGGCGTGTGAGAGTGCAGGTTTGGCATTGCCACAGCGGGTAGTGCTGTGAGCACTCACAAATAGGCACAGGGTGTGCAGCGGATGCTGAATGTTGATCATTACTTTGTACCTTACTTTTAGGAACCAGCATTGTTTGTCTGTCCATACCACGTACTAAATCAAGATCTCTACATAGGCTCACACTAGAATACCCTCTTTCAAGGAATTTGTTGAATAATAGTTTGGATTGCTCCTCGAAGTCTTGCTCCTCGAAGTCTTGCTCCTCGAAGTCTTGCTCCCCACTACAATTACGTTTAATTCTGATGAATTGTCCTCTGGGAATATTCGTGATCCACGATTTTTTATGATTGCTAGTTGCCATTAGCAGGTTGTTAGCATCAATTTCTTTAAAGAAAACCTTAGTGGATACATTCCCATTGTCCAATGCAGTCAGTTTTAAATCCAGAAAGTTAATACTCGTGGAATCTGACACATGTGTGAACACCAAATTCTTATCATTGGTGTTCAAGTAGGTGAGGAAAGAGCAAATGGACACATCATCCCCCTCCCAGACACAGAGAATGCCGTCGATATAGCGACGCCAAATGATGATATGGTGTCTGAAGGGGTTGTTGTTCCAAATGCTTTGCCACTCCCACTGACCCATATACAGGTTTGCGAAACTGGGGGAGAACCTTGTGCCCATTGCAGTTCCGCAAACCTGCAAGAAAAACTCCTTGAGAAACATAAATAATTGTGGGTCAGGATGAATTCAATGGATTTTAAAATAAATTCAGTATTGAGGCAATGTATGGTAGTGTCTGCTTCCAGGAAAAATGTAACTGCTTTAAGTCCCTTGTCATGGAGAATATGAGTGTAGAGCGCCTGCATATCACAGAAAATCCATTTATAGGTGCTCTTCCACTCAAAATCCTGGAAGGTCTGTATGACAGAAGATGTATCTTTTAAGTACGAGGGCAAAAGGCTTACATAAACCTGTAAGAAAAAATCCACATACTGCGAAAGATTCGCAGTAAGGGAATCAATTCCCCAAATTATGGGACGGCCAGGTGCATTAGTAATGGATTTATGGATCTTGGGCAAATGATAAAAAATTGGGATTCTGGGGGATGCAGTAAACAGGAAATCAAACTCGGCCTGTGTAATCACAGTTTTAGTCATTGCTTCACTCAATAGTTCTTTCAAAAGAGTGGTAAATTCACAGGTTGGATCTTTTTTAAGTAACCTATAAAAAGAGGCGTCATAAAGGAGGCGGTGAGCCTCCAGCTCGTATTCTTTACGATTCTGGAGGACAACACCGCCCCCCTTATCCGCCTGTCTAATGATAAGATCTTGATTATCTTTTAGACACTGAAGAGCTAGATTTTCCTGGATACTTATATTATGTTTAATATCACCCGGTTTATGTGTTTTCACCAATTTAGTAAAATCGTTATTTACCATATTAAAAAACGTATCGAGGGGGCGTGGCTTGGAGCTCAGGCAAGATGGACGTGTAGTGCTTAAGCTCCTGGATAGCAAAACCACAAGCTTTATCCATCACAGGGCATCGCTGCTCTAATTACCAAAAAAGACACAGATATAGAGTGTGGTAGAGCTGAGGATCACTACAAACTGAGATTAATACAAATCGGACTATATTTGAGGAAATTACCCACTTATGGGGCCTAGATGGTGTGGCTGCATGTAGACCTACTGTAGGCCGAAGAGACACGAGGCCTTGCAGCATCATACGGATAAACAGGCACTCAATTAAACCATAAAATCAGACATCCACACACAGATGCCAAGTACAACATATCTGACTTTATCACAGCGAAGAAGGGTATAAGAACAGAGCTGAAAAAACGTGAGTTGGATTCTGCCCCTCTCCTCCTGAGGCCCAGGAGAATAAACAGACGAGTTGACTCGTGGATCTGTCCCCCCCCCCGACCCCCCTTCAACAATTAAATTGGAACCTGGTCTGCCTCCCACTCCTGTCAACCCAAATTAGGAAAATCTCTCTTCCTGGACACCCTTCCTCCCACGGGTCTCTCGGTTGTAGAAGAGCTGTCAACTGCCAAGTCTGTCTCCCTATTCCCGAGCGCTGCACACCCCTGTCACTCGGCGCCCTTCCACCTAGGGGTCTCACGGGTGCTGTGAGCTGTACCCACACCTGAGCCTCGGTCCCCCTGGGCCTGATCGCCCTTCCTCACGAGTGCTGGAGCCTGTCCCCCGCCTGAGCCTAACGCCCCCTGCGCACACTGGAGGCAGAAGTGAGGGAGTAGCCAGCAGACTATCAGCGGGACATGGCTTCTAAAATGGCTGCCATTGCTCTGTGAGGGAGAGAGAGCCGAGTACCGGGCATACCTTCCCCCGGCTAGCGGTCCGTCAGAGCGCGCCTTCCTGCTCCGTGGTCCTGCTCCGTGGTCCTGCGCCCCCCCCCCACCTTCGGGCGTCCCTGCTGGGGACTGAGGCTATCGGTGGGGCCTGCGGTGGTGGCGGGGGGCTCGGGTGCGACTGGAGGCAAACTAACATGGCTGCCATGGCGCTGTAGCTGCACGCAGCACTCACCTCTCCCGGCCGGCAGATAATCCGCCCAGCGCGCCTTCCCGCTGTTCCCCCCTGCCTCCCTGTGCTGCCTTCGGAGCTGCCTGGATCTATGCGTTCCAGCCTGCGTGTCGGCGAAATCCAAGATGGCCACCGCAGGTTTGATTTAAAGGTATATCTCCCCCCAGGCACATAAATAAATAAAAAACACTAGAACACAAAAACCAACCAGCCTGGGTAACACACAAGCATATGCAACCACTGAAAAACTGAAAAACAGGGCTCTGAGTTGTTTTCCAACACACTCTCTCCCCATCCCTAATCTTCACAATAAAAAATAAAAAAATATACAACCACTGTGCAGAAAAGCCTCCCTTGATGTTGGAGCCCCCCAATGCATGGCTACCTACGCTTAAAAAATAAAGAAAAACCGACAGATAAAGAAACCAAAGCTAATAACTAAATCCCACCTGCACGGCTATAGCCGGTGGGGTACGTCCCTGAGCAACGTAAGTGAGAACTACCAAAATAAGTGTAACTAACACTAAAATGTTCCTCGGTGGTGCGCACGTAGCGCAGCCCACAATGGCCGCCTGAAGCGGGCTCCATGAGGCGGCGGACATACCAAAGCATCTAACAAATCAAAAGAAGTAGGAAACGCATAGACTGGAGGCGTTGGATATAGTACGCCCCAGAATGGCTCCAAAAAAAACAACTCCGCAAGACTTCTTCAAGACAAAAGAGAAAAGTAAAGCGGGCAGGGCAGACAGCAGAGCGCCATCTCCCACTCAGTCAGACACTGAACATGAACCTGAGGTATGTGAACAAACATCAACCAAAAAAGACATTGAGAACTTATATGCAAGCCTAAAAACCTTACTCCACCAAGAGCTCCAAAGCGCTCTCAAAGACCTCAGAACAGAGGTCAGCTCTATAGGAGAACGCACAGATACGCTGGAACATAAAGTGGATGAAACCATTAACAACCAGACCACTATGGATACAGAGATCCTGGCCCTAAGAGCCAGAATGGCTGCCGTGGAGGAAAAACAGGAGGATCAAGAAAATAGGGCAAGAAGGAACAACCTCAGGTTCAAAAACATTCCAGAGACGGTCACAGATCTGGAGAGAGCAACAACTGAATGGCTACAGACCCTTCTCTCGGAAACGCCCCCAGCATTACTGATCCTGGACAGGGTGCATAGAGCTCTCAGACCGCGACCACAAGCCGGAGATAGAGCTCGAGATCTAGTGGTGAGGATGCACTACTTTAAAACTAAAGAGGCGATCTTTAACCTGGCACGGGAAAAAGGAGGGCTGAAATGGGGAGATGTGACGATAGACGTGTACAACGACCTAGCCCCATCAACGCTGTTGAAGAGGATGGCTCTGAGACATATCACAAAAGTCCTGAGAGACAACAAAATTCGATACAAGTGGGGTTCCCATTCCGCCTCATTGCCACCAGGAATGGAATGCAAGCTTACATGAGGGATCCAGAGGAGGGAGTGGACTTCCTAGAAAGACTGGGATTGCAACCACCAGACTCCATGTCCAGCGAAGAACACAGGCCGCCTCCCGTCAGACCCGTATGGAAAGAAGTGGGCAGAGGAGCCACTCCACATAGAAGAAATCCAAAGGAACCCCAGAAATCTTAAATTTTAGGTCTATGCAAAACCTGCTAAAGTGGAGAAGACCCGTAAATCCCGACATAAGGACCTATGTCCAAATGATAGACTGAGATGTGTTATATAGATCCAGATAAGAAATAAGAAAGGACCAACATCATTCCCTCCCCCATGGCTGAGCGGGTAATCCGTAAGGTAGAAGTAGAAGTACTGGTGACAGTACGCAGAATACATGTAGTTATGCAAAAATAAATAAATGAAACAGAAAAAATGTATGAGGGAGGAGATGTAGACAAGATAGGGGAAATGTATGATCCCGGCTGTTGAATCATGCTTTCTCTATCTAAAGCTAGTCACAATAGTATAGAGGTACACACTTGGCTAGGAAAGTCTACTATACTAAATAAAGAATAAACAAAACGGGATAGAAATGTTAACTGATAAAAAAAAAAGTTGATTTGTTGAGCGGGCCCGCCGCCTGGGGCCGCAGTACGGCCCGTACACACCCAAGGTTATGGGTGTGGGATTAGCGCTACTGCGCAATCGCAGAGAAAGTTCGTTCACGTCCAGTGAACACACAAATCCAGGCTATGTTAGTCACCTGGATTATCCTATATATGTTGTTTTATTTTTGATGTTTACATGTTTGAATGTTGTCATTACTGTACGAGGTGCAGGGATACCCTCCAGGCCGACCCTCAAGGGAAACCAGAAAACGAAGCCACTAGAGAAGAAGACCTCACACCCAGGTAAAAACAAATGACACTAACACTAATATCGCATAACACCAAGGGATTGAACAATGTAGTAAAAAGGAAGCTACACTACCGACACGTTTTATCCGAGCACGGCTAGCACCGCAAGCCAGGGGATGCCCCGGCGTGCTAGCCGCACTCCCTCAGCGTGCCGCGCATCACCGATGCGCGGTCACGCGTCATCGGGTGCCTGCGCCCCCTGCACGCACGTCCAGGGCTCCCCAAGGGAGCCCTGGTGTCCCGCGATGTGGGGGACGGCGGCAGGGGGTTCCGGGGGACCCGGCGGACCCGGCAGCGGGAGGGAGAGCGCCCCGATCGGAGGGCGCTCCTCCGCTGCTTCGGCGCGCGCCCGGCACCCTCCGGCGCGCGCCAGGTTACTGCTGCGGCCGAGAACGGGCAAATGCTCGAATAAACTCGGCCGCAGCAGTAGCCACGACAGAATATAAAAGACTATCAGGGGACATAATATTCCTACAAGAAACGCACTTCACTGCTGGCTCCACCCCCACCTATTGGGACAAACTATATCCCCAGATCTACACAGCTTCGGCAAAGGACGAAAAGAAAAGAGGGGTGGCCATACTCCTAGCAAGGAACTCTCCATTTAAGGTAGACAGGGTAAGAAGGGACCCAGAAGGACGATACCTAATAATCACGGGGAGCATAGAAGATACACAAATAACCCTAGTTAATGTGTACGCACCAAATGAAAATAAGAGAATATTTTTCACAAAATTGTTTCGACTGCTGGGCACAACCTCCCGGGGACGCCTGGTCATGGCGGGAGATTTTAATATAGCCTTAAATGAAAAACAAGACAGATCTAAACCTGCCCTAGCTAAGACAATGGCTGCCCGAAAGGGGGAGAGAAAAACCCTAAGAGAGGGACTTAAAGAGTTTGATTTAAGGGATGCATGGAAGGAGATGAATCCGCAGAAAAGGGACTTCTCTTTCTACTCAGCCCCCCACAAAGTATACACAAGGATAGACTACATATTTGTAGACTCCTTACTGATCTCAAAAATTACAAAGGCTACAATACACCCTATTACTTGGTCAGATCATGGTCCGTTGAAGTGCACATTGACGACATACACAAAAAAACAAGTAAAGGGACATGGAGACTAAACGAGTCTCTATTAAAGATGCCAGAAGTCATAGTTGAGATCAGTGACGAGGCTTCCAACTACTTCCACATAAACGAAGGTAGCGTGAACTCACCCTATATCCTTTGGGAGGCCCATAAGGCTGTGGTGAGAGGAAAACTTATCAGCATCGCATCACATAGAAAGAGGAGAGACAGAAACAAGCAACAAGCCTGCAAGAAAAGATAAAGACCCTAGAGGAGGCACATAAAGTAAATCATAGCATAGCCATGGAGACTGAATAGCGGGACCTCAGAGGGAAACTAAATCTACTACTTACTGATAAAGCAGAAAAGGCCATAGCTTGGACAAAACAAAAATTCTACGAGAAGGCCAATAAGGCTGACACAATGCTGGCCACAAGACTGAGGAAGGATAGAATGCAATCTAGAATACATAGCATTAGAAGAAAAGATGGGGTATGCACAACAAATCCACAGACAATAGCCAATAAATTCACCACATATTACAAAGAGCTATACAATGGAGATAAAGTAGATAAAGGGAACACCACCAAGAAAAAACAGAGAGCATTTCTCTGAAAAATAAATTTGCCTAAACTCACAGAACAGGATATAACAACACTATCCCAGCCAATTACGTCGACAGAGGTATTAGAAACAATAACGGGGTTGAAGAACTCCAAGGCCCCGGAACCAGATGGTCTATCCAATATTTACTATAAAAAATTAGCCCACATATTAGTTCCCCAATTACTAAAGATATTTAACAAAACTCTTGAGGGAGAGCAGTTTCCTCAAACGATGCTGGAATCAAAAATAATATTAATACATAAAGAGGGAAAAGACCTCACCCAATGCAAAAGCTACAGACCGATATCCTTGATCAATAACGATCTCAAAATATATTCCAAAATACTAGCCACAAGATTGAATACGTATCTTCCGCAACTGATAGACGCAGATCAGGCTGGATTCATACGAGGTCGTCAGGCCAGGGATAATACACGAAGAACGATTGACTTAATCCAGATAGCCAAACACAATAAAACGCCTTCGATGCTACTATCTCTAGATGCCGAAAAGGCTTTTGATCATATTGATTGGGGATATATGTTTGAGACACTTCGAGCATTTGGGGTAAAAGGCAAATTTTTGAATGCTGTTACATCACTATATGGAGAACCCACAGCTAAAGTATCCTATATTAATATGCAGACTGAGAAAATCAACATAAGGAATGGCACAAGACAAGGCTGCCCCTTGTCACCCCTATTGTTCGCATTGGCGATAGAACCGTTAGCAGCCCAAATCAGGGCGAACCCAGATATCGGGGGGATTAAGGTCAAACAAAAAGAATACAAACTAGCATTGTTCGCCGATGACATATTGCTAACCATTTCAAAACCCTTCACCTCACTCCCAAACTTATTTAGTAACTTGTCAGAGTTCCAGAAACTATCGGGGTTTAAAATAAACAACGAAAAATCCGAAGCCCTAAATATAAATCTCCCTCAGGAACAAATAAAGCTAATAAAAATAAACTTTGATTTCGCGTGGAAGACACAGGCCATAAAGTACTTGGGAATATGGTTGACTAACACACCCGACACTATATATGAGACCAACTACCCATCACTAATAAAAACTCTGAAAAAAGAATTAGAAGAATGGTCCAGATATCATATATCATGGTTGGGTAGAATAAATGCCATCAAAATGAACTTATTGCCAAGAATATTGTACCTTTTCCACACCCTTCCAGTACAGGTCAGAGCCAGGGACATGCATGAGCTGCAGAAAGCTATCACAAAATTCATATGGAATAGCAAAAAAGCGAGAATAAAGCTGCCCACATTATATAGATCCAAACAGTCAGGAGGGCTAGCTCTGCCACACTTGTGGCAATATTATCAAGCGGCGCATATAAGCCAACTGGTTCACTGGCATGCACATAAACAGAAGAAATAGTGGGTGGAAATTGAGTCCGATGTGATATCTGGGTCATCCATAGACATGATACTGTGGTTAACAAAGAAAGAAAGACCAGCACTGATGGTGCCCCTGGAATATATCACACACTCGCTAGCCATGTGGGATTCATTGAAACTTAAACATGGGCTATCCACCTACAAATCTCAGATGACCCCACTATTTGACAATATTAGCTTTACCCCGGGCACGGAACCAACAGCGTTTAAAGACTGGTGCAAGGCAGATATCATAAGGGTAAAAGATCTTTGGGCAAACAACGCTATTAAGACGTTTGAAGTAGTAAAGAGAGACTATGGCCTCCCTGATTCTGCCTTTTTTAGGTATCTTCAATTGAGGGATCACATACAGAAGACAGGTCCGTATAGCGACTTCACAATATTTGAGGATTTGTGCCTCATGGGGGAGGACAAAAAGGGCCTAATCTCTAAAGTTTACAGCATACTTGCAGAAGGTAATCAGGAATTGGAGATAAAGCCCAAATGGAGGGCGAGGTGGGAATAAGAGCTGGGAGAACTAGATCAAGAGCAGTGGGATAACATATTTGAAGGAATAGCAAAGAGCTCCACATGTGTATTAATAAAAGAAAATGCATATAAAATGCTCCACCAATGGTACTACACCCCACTACGATTGTCCAAATTTTTTAGAAACATGTCCCCAGTGTGTACAAGGGGGTGTGGCCAGCAGGGATCGTTTATACATATGTGGTGGACGTGCCCGAAGGTTACAAAGCTATGGAGGGCCACACATGATATGGCGCAGACAATTCTTGGGTATGACTTCCCCCTAGACCCCTGGAAAGTACTGCTATGCAGACCAATTGAAAACATAGAAAAAACTGACGACAAACTCCTGACACACATATAAACAGCTGCCAGATGCGAAATAGCCAAAGACTGGAAACAGGAACAGCAGCCGGCCATACACGCTGTAAAAGCGAGATTATGGAGGATCTGTCTTATGGAAAAACTGACGGGGATACAAAACGACACAATACAGAAATACATAGACGTCTGGGAACCGTGGAGAATCTATATAGGAAATAGATATCTTCCGAGGGCTACTCTCCAGTCCTGAAAATAAAAAAATAGGTGAGGAAAAAACACACTAGCTAGGGAAATTAAATAAAGAAAAATACATAACAATAATAACAAGAGCTTCACTATTGAGACAACCCTGGTGTGATAGGAATCGTAATTGTATAAAATGCAGAGGAGAGCCTGGAGGGTATCCAGTATCCAGTTTCGGATACTCTACAAATGCATGGAGGTTAAGCTGGTATGACAACAAAAGAAAAGAAATGAATATTCTAAAAGCAATGACATTTCCTTCTTTTTCTTTTTCCCCTTTTAAGTCTTTTGAGTTAATTTTCTGTATTCAATACTTTAAACGCTGTAATAACAGTGATGTCATTATTGTCTCCCCATTGAATGTGTTATTCACTTGATACAACTGTATGTGATTCGCAAGTAACATGTTCCCCTTTTTGTGTTTTGTATCCCACTCCCCACTTTTCTTAACCAAACAAAAAAAACAAATAAAGAATAAGTTGAAAAAAAAAAAAAAAACGTATCGATATGGAGCCCCTTGGATTGGGCAGGGTAAAATTTAGACCTCCTTTTGAATGGAGTGTGCCTGCATTCTGAATTATCCATAGTCGGATCTATAGTCTCTATTATACATTCTTCATCGTTCATTAACGGTGGAGCTTCGCTTACATTCTTAACAAAATGTCTTTTAAGGGTCAAATTCCTCACAAATTTGTGAAGGTCCATGTAGAGTTGGAAGCCATTAGGGCCACTGGACATGGAAAATTTCAAACCCTTTTTCAATACAGTTTTTTGGTCTTCTGTAAGAATCACTGTGGATAAATTAAAAATTCCTTTATCTAAAGGGATCCTAGGTCTAAACTTGAGTCCCTTCTCTTTGACCCTGGATCCTGCTCTCGTTCCTCGTCTGGTAATGAGCCTTTTGTTTTCGTTCTCCCCACGGGACTGTCTATTACTTCCTGTCTCTTTTCCTTTTTCTCTCGAGTCGGGGAGAATCTGCCCCTCAGTAATTCTAAAAAACGGGAGCTAGACGGGGAATCACTAGTGGGTTTATTGCTGTATAGTTCTTTAGAGTTATTCTCTTCTCTTCTTGAACCCGACTTAATGGAGGAGGATTGGGACTTTTGTTTGTGGTCTCTACCTTTGTCATGGTTATTCTGTGTATAATTTGAGGCATGGTCAGCATATCTATGTTCCTCTTTCCTATCTTTAGATCTATTTTGATAGTTTTGGCGATTATCTTGTCGTCTATAATTAGACCAACCACGGTGTCTAGGGGGTCCCCTTCGACCGGATCCTCTGTTTCCGGATGTATGGGTATCCCTTCTGGCACCATGGGGGGGGGGGACATAGATTTTGTCTACCACTCTACCACTCTACTAAAGGATTCTAAAGGAATCAATGGCAAAGCTCTCACCGGTAACGAACGATTTAATGTATGTAATGTATTTAATTCTATGTAATGACCCATATTTGGGTGATCGTCTTCCTATTGCCCCAAAATGTATATATAGGAGGGCCAAAAACCTCAAAAACTCATTGGCACCCAGCGATGTGGGTAATAACCATACTAGACCTGCCCCTGTTACATGGATTAGAGAGAGACCGGTTGGTAACTTCCAGTGTTGTAACTGCTCAGTTTGTAAGCACTTACACTCTGAGAGGAAAACATTTAAATCGTTCGTTACCGGTGAGAGCTTTGCCATTGATTCCTTTATAAATTGCAATTCAACTCATGTTGTTTATTTGGTTAATTGCGAGTGCGGCCTTCAATATATTGGTCGCACGAAAAGATTCTTAAAGATCTGTATACAGGAGCATATCAGAAATATTAAAATCGGGTATGAAAAACAAAGCCTTTCCCGCCACTGTGCAGTATGTCATAACAAAGATCCCTCGAACCTTACGTTTAAAGGTATCAAAGTGGTTTCTAAGGAGAGAAGGGGAGGTGATAGAATCAAAAGCCTCTCCTACCTAGAAACCTTTTGGATTTATAAAATGGGTTCGTTGGCCCCTTAGGGGTTAAACGAGGATATAGACATCTGGTCTTTGTATTGATTCTTTAAGCATCTGACTATATCTTTGTTTACTATTGATTTTACACCTGTATGTGTCTAATTGTAGCTTTTCTATTTCAGAAACTCAGTCGCTTAATGTATTTACTTATTATTGTTTTATTATATTGTATTTTATATTGTGTAAAGGTTCTGTTTCTTTTAATTAACACTGTATATGCATGTATCTTTAATGAGCTTTTAGCTGTACCTCTATTGATTGGTGCAGCAATATGATACCTTATTTCTGATTGGGTGCTTGATGTATAAAAATGTACACTTCCCCAGTTGCATTTAAACCCTGAAGAAGTAACTGTGTGTTACGAAACGCGTTGGAGTGTGTTTCAGCTCATTTCTTAACTATATATTTTTTAGTTTATCATCTTTTATCCCCCCCTCCCTGTCCCTTGTGTCAATCATCCCTGCCTGATTCATTCTGTGCCTCCCTGGATGCCGTGCGGCGCTTTGCGCTAATACTGTGGACACTGTAGACATTGCCCTGGGCTCTGCACTGAAAGAGCAATCAGTGACGTCATCAGCGGGCGTCCCGCGAGGCTCAACGGCGTGCTGTCGGCGTGTAGCAGTGGAAGGCAATAGCAGAGACGACTGCACTTGTTCTTGGGACCTGTGTGCATATCCACACTGCGGATTTAACACCTCAGCATCCAGGAACGGAGTGAGTGCCCTCCACGGATCCAGAGGGCCCCCCTACCTGGTCTGATTATCGTGGGTCTCCGGTCCCTCTCCTGAAAGTGGATGAAGCCTGACAAGTCCAGCTGTCCCCCTGTGTGGTAACCCCACTTATCAAATGCTTGATTTTATACACTTTGATGCTCGCAGAACTTATTATCTTCTAGTAAAATTAACTTTTTAAACTGTATTTCACTATGTGTGCGCCTTGTCTTTTCTTTGTTATTATATGCTGTGCAATTAGTCCCTTCTCTGTTTTCCTCTGTAAGATTTACATTGTTACCTGCTACTACATTTGCCACGCAATTTATGTACTGCCAGGTGAGCATATCTGTTTATATATGTATTCTACCTTCAACACTTCCAATAATGATACTGTTTTATGTTGGTATTGTATGTTTTTCATTTTTTCATATACTGATGTCTACTGCTCTCTCATCCTTGTGCATCCGTATCTATTGAGGAACCCAGCTGTTTCTTTCGAAGGTTGAGTGGTTGACAGTTTTTTATACATATTGTTTATGTGTTGATGCACATCTTTTTTTGTATTCACATTTTATTTCTGTAGCCCTGGTAAGAAATAGGGCTATATGTCTATCCTCCTACTGGTATAAGTCCTGCTAAGGGCAGGCTGTCAGTAGTTAACATGGGTTTTCCCCACATCAAGCCCTGCTTTGAGTGGTGAAGGTAGACCACCTGACCCTGTGTGGAAGGCAAGAGACACAGGGGAGGGGTCTGCTGACATCATGATGGGCAGGGCTGTATCAATTTAGTTGCCAGTTCCTATCAGTGACAGGGAGTTGGAGTTGGTGTGTGTTAGAGTCTGTGTCTGGATGTACTGCCAGCACAGCGTGTGAGCTAGCTAGGTGCCTGTGGAGTAGGGCCTAGTTAGCAATAGGTGGACCAGTGCCTCTCACCCTGCCTAGGGGGTGAGGGAAGAGCTAGCCCCACCCTGAGCGCCCGCGACTTAGGGTGGAGGCAGGGACACAGTGAGTACCCAGAGACCATCCTGAGGGTGTGCAGTCTGGAGGGAGAGAAGACCCTCTACCTGATACCAGCATGTTGCTTTGATTGCTGCTTCTGCTGTGTGCTGCTGACAATAAAGAGAGCTGCTGCTACTTTTATAAGAGACTGACTGAGACTGGAATCTCTCATCCCTGTGTGGGAATTCTCTGTAAGGGTTCCACCCCATATCCCTGGGGCTTCACAGAGATGGAGGCGTTGCACCACTGAGATCAGATGAAGGCATGTAACCCAGAAACCTGGTCCTGTCCTCCCCCACACCATCGCGGGATACTCAGGCCCTCCTGTTGCCAGCAGGTATGCACCACCTTGACATATGTAGCCAGACCTTCGTACACCCTAGGGGGTCTGATCTGCGACGGGGGGGATGGGGTCTGAGGGCTACATTTCTATTGTTGAAGTTCCACCACTTGGTGCAGCTGTTGTATTTAGAGGTAAGCACCTTCCTGTCTATTTTCTGTTTCCAGTGCTCACAATCGGTCCCACTTTCATATGACATTTTCATTTTAAGATTGATTTCTGGCGCGATTACCCCCCCATTAAAATCCCATTTACCTTCAATATCAGGGTTGATCTTCTCAGGCTTATGTCTATGCTCCAATGTCTTCTTCACACTCCAGTCTTTGTTTTCTATGCTTTGATCTTTACACCACGGTACACTTTTCCTCCTCTCCTCCTGATGAGGTGAAATGTTGGTAAGCCAGTTATCGCCATGTTCATGCAGATAGAGAGGGTTGATGACACAAAGAGCCCCATTCATCGAGGTCACTCGAATAGAACAGAACTGCTGCTTATTGCTTGGTGACATGTCTAGTTTCATCGTTTATAGGGAGAATTCTGTAGGTCCTACACTCTGAAACTAAATGAAGACAATGTTAAGTACTCTTCTTGTTCCAAAAATGCCTTTTCAAAAGATATGCTGTCAACAAATGGTTCGTGTCACAGGCAGGCTCATTAATGACATCATAGGAGGGGAAAGTTGGACAGCACATACATGTAGACACAGAACGCTACAACACTAAACATACTGTAGTGTAGCAGAACACTGAGGAAAACCATGAAGTCAATTACATGGGATCAATTAATATGATTATTTTATGGGTATTTACTTTTTATTATTTATTTTAAGAGTAGTTGACTTTAATATATTAAACACATAATATGATTTGACATGAAAACAGGAGGATTACAGTTTTCTCTAGTTGCGGTGTAGCCAGACTTTAAAAGAGAATATAGAAGGATCTCCTGGACCATTTACCAAAGTTTCCTGGATCCAAACTTATTTTTAAAAAAACCACCAAATTGCTTTGTTTTTAGTAATACTTTTGTCCCAAGTCTGCTGTCAGGAGACTTTGGTTTACAGTATAAATCCCTTAATGTGGAGTACAGTTTTCAAAACAAGGTATTTTCACCTTGAGTCTCTTAGCTTCAATGTATCCACGTCCTTTGCTGCAGGAGAGGTAACGGAATATATGAAGAAATAGCAGGAGCTTTAGGGAGCGGTTATAAGGAGCAATAGGAGAAGTTATATAGAGCAGTAGGAGGAGTTATAGTGTGCGTTACAATAGAGTACAAGTAGAAGTTATAGTGGGCAATAGAAATAGTTTTATGGAGTGGTTATACATGTATATGGCAATAATATGAATTATAAGAAACGACAGAAACAGTTAAAGACATTGACATTTGAAGACGCAGTATGGGCTTCTTCTCAAAACCTGACAACTGCAAAAAAAATACATATGATTTATCAGAAAAAAACAGTCCCATAGAGAGCAACAGTATTGAAGTTTTTGTCTTAGATAAATATGGTGCTGTTTTCTACCCAAGCCTCCCTTCAACTCCCACTCCCACCTTTCCAATAACTCGCCACCAACCTTTAAGACCCACCTTAAAACACACCAGCTTAACGAAACATATGAGTAGCTCCATGGCTGATAATTTACACCTCATACATAAACCTTGGCCCCTTGCAGACGCACTTACCAGAACACCCTCCTCCTGTCTCTGTACATTCTTCCTACCAATCAATTAGATTGTAAGCTCTTCAGAGCAGGGACTCCTTTTCCTAAATGTCACTTTTATGTCTGAAGCACTTCTCCCCATTATGTGTTGTTTGTATTATTTGTTATTTATATGATTGTCACATGTATTACTGCTGTAAAGCGCTATATACATTAATGGCACAATATAAATAAAGACATATATACATACCACAATCTCACAGCTACAAAATCTATGAAAAAAGAGCAGCACAAGATTTATGAGGCGTGGATAAGAAAAGAGGTCATTAACTTTGATGCTGTTTCTTTTTTAACCTGGAAATTTTTGGTATGAAAACGTTAAGACTTACTCTCTATCTCCGTCCCCTCAAATGTTGAAGCCGAGAGAGAAATACATTACAGACGTAGAACATTGCGTGCTGACAATCTAGAGAGAGACTTCCTAAAAACCTTTCACAGGAAGGGGTCAGTTTTATAGGTCCATCCCCCCCCCCCTCCTTTCTTTCTTACTTCCTCCGCAAAAACCTCACAGCCATAGGAGTGTCTCGCTCCACGACACCTCTGGCTGGTAATTTTGTGATTATCTTTCTAGGTAAACCGTGTGCATTTTTTGCATTAGTTCTGCTTTCATGTTTCCCCAATGTTACAGGACCTGTAAACTATAACATATCCCAAATGCACCCTATTATTGATATAAAGGGTTGTTTCCGGTAGGCATTTTGGGCCTCTTTTTGTTCTGTAACTCGGTGCTAGAAAACTGATATGAAAAATAAATCCTATATAATGTCTTTGAGGCATCGGGTTCTGTTTTCCTGCAGGGTAGTAATAGTTTTGAAGGTTCTACAGGACATTGCTAAATAACATCACAAAATCTCCCAGATGAAAAATGGGTGCAAAACACAGCAACAGAGTTACTGAAGGAAGAAAATCCAGTAGGAAACAATGTCATTTTTGTATCGCTTTGATACATTTGCTGCTGTTTTTATTTCTTGCTGTAGGTTTGAAATAGCTCAATGGTTTGCAAATAATCTGTAAAGTCTTACCTTTTAGTGTTAAAAGTGAGACCTGCAGGGGAGGCGTGGAGTATACAGTAGCAGACGTAAGTGAACATACAGTATTACTGGAATTTACAAACTGCTGTTACACCGTCTCATTTCCTTTGTTACATTTTGTGAGGTTGAGCTGTGGTCGCAAGAGCCTTTTTTTCATATATTAACTCAGTTACAATCCTAAACACATCAGCAGTGGTTTTGATAGGGAAAATGGGGCCAGAACCTTGAGCAGAAACAAAATATAATGAATAATTAAACTGCAATAAGTAATGTACTGATAGATACAGAGTTGGGGTGCTCAAACCCGCATCAACTACATCCAATAACAGAATAATGTTGCCCCTGGAGACACCAGTGGGAGTGGGCAGGCAAATAAAGACTTGTAAGTTTAGCTTAAATGACAACAGTCAGACTTAACCATAACAGTCTAAACCAAATGCCCCACTCACGTCATCTCCAGGGTTTCTCTGCCGGCGTGCAAGCCAAGAAGGATCCAGAATCCAGATAAGTCCAGTAGAAAAAACGAATGGCGCACAGCCAGGGAGTCAGGTGTGGAATAAAAAACTTTTCCTTTATTGCAGCATGGTAGGAGACAAATTCACCCCCTTGGGGGACACAGACAGGGACCTCCTACGCGTTTCGGACCAACGGGTCCTTTATCAAGGAGTATCTGTGCTGTGCGCCATTCGTTTTTTCTACAATAAGTAATGTACTGTAGCTTTAATAAAATCAATGTGGTGCGAGGAATCGCCATCCTGGCGGCCGTGGACCGTCTCCTCACCTTGCTGGCCCTTCCGCGACGGACACCCAGGAAGCGCACTCGTCCGGTCATGCGCGAGTGGATCTTGCACGGTCTGATCCTGCATCCGCAGACCCTGACCCCGCCCCCCGCTCTGACGCACAACGGGTGCGATCGTCCAGCCTCCCCGCTGACGTGCGGTCCAAGCTCAGCCCCCGCTCTAATGATGGACAGGACCGGCGTGGGAGTGACGTGCATTCTAGGCTCCGCTCCCTGACCGCCATGACGCGCGCGGGTCGGCGTGGATCGGTCCCGCCTCCATTCCTGATCAGGCTGCATCGTAGGACACACCTGTGTGCACCAGCAGCCTATTGGATTCTTACTTCCTGGTTCCGCCCTGGCTTGCTTATGGAGGGTCCTCCTATTTATACCTTCCTGTTGCATTCTATCATTGCTGAGCATAGTCTTGTGTGATCCGTGCCTTGCTGCATTCCAGTTCTCGAGACCCTGCCTTGCCTTGCCTATTTAACCTCTTGTTGCCTGACCCTGCTTGAACCTTGGACTCCGATTCTCTCCTTCCCTGAACCGGCTTGTACGACCATTCTCCAGTCTCCAGTCCTGACCTTGGCTAAGTACTCCGATGATCCGATATTCTCTTATCCTGAACCTGGCTACGCACCCAGATGATCCGCAACCCTCCTCTCCTGAACTTGGCAAGTACCCCACTACTCTCACATCTCCAATCCTGACTTGGATTGAACAACTACTATACATCCTAGGCACGCCCGCGTGGCTGTGGGTTGGCGTTACTCAATTCCCTACCTCAGCACCGCGGTCGCGCTTCGTTTGTGGCGAGCTATGCGTTACAGTATGCTCAGCCACACAAACTTTGACCACACTGAGGTGGGAAGAGTCCTGTGCACACACACACAAGCTACCTGTCTAGTATTGAGGAAAAGATTGTGGCTAGTGATCAAAGCATGCGCTCCCTGCAGGAAAATCTCAGAGCCCTTGCACATTCTCTTCTGGAACCTCATCCTTCCATTTCTCCTGCAGTTCCTAAGTCTGCCACCATGCCCTCTTCTAACTTCTACCAAGAACCCCGGTTACCTACCCCCAATCGCTATGGGGGTGACCCTCACGAGTGCCGGGGATTTCTTAATCAATGCTTTATACAATTTGAAATGAATCTTTCAAGCTTCACTTCTCCCCGCGCCAAAGTGGCATATATTGTATCTCTTCTTATAAATAACGCTCTTGCCTGGGCCTCTCCCATCTGGGAACGAAGACTCGACCTCACCCAAGATATCGCAACCTACACCAGGGAGTTCCGGAAGGTGTTCGATACACCCGGCCATAAGGTATCTGCCGCCTCTGTGCTATTTCATGTCTCTCAACGTAATCGTCCTGTTGCTAGATATGCACTTGAGTTTAGGACTATAGCTGCAGAGACTGACTGGAATGATGAAGCTCTGTCTGCTGCCTTTTGGCAAGGATTATCTGAAGCATTGAAGGATGAGCTGGCAACTTACGATCGTCCTACAGACTTGGAAGAACTTATCGCCGTCTGCATTAAGGTGGATCACCGCCTCCAGGAAAGGAAATCAGAGAGGATTCATCATCGTGTTACTCCATACCGGATCACTCCAGGTCAGGTGAACCAAACTGAGAATCCGCTCCCGTATACTTCTGAACCTACTGTATGCAGTTAGGGGGTAATAGTATTTCCAAATCTGAGAAACTACGACGCAAGAATGCTGGGTTATGCTTGTACTGCGGTACTTCTGGACATTTTGCGTATTTCTGTCCCCAAAAGTCGAGAAACGCAAGGTTCCCATGTGACCCAGGGGAGTCTCATTGGGAACGCTTTCTCTTTTCCCCATTTCCACTGACAACCCTTCTCGCATTCTCATCCCTATCAATATCTTTGGTCAGGGCTTCAAAGTATCTACGCTTGCTTTTCTTGATTCTGGTTCTGGAGGAAACTTCATAGATCAAGAATTCGCGGGACGCCATCTGTTTCCCATTAAGCGCAGAAAGAAGCCCATTGCCCTTGAAGTCATAGATGGAAGACCTCTTCAGCCGGCTTTTATCTCCTTGGAGACGGAGGTACTTCAGCTCAAGATTGAGGATAAACATCTGGAAAAGATTCAATTCAACGTTATTCACACCCCATCTATTAGCGTGATCCACGGTTTACCCTGGCTACAGGTCCATCACCCTCGGTTGGATTGGCTTGGCAAGGAACCCATTCAATGCAGCTCCTTCTGTAACAAGAATTGCATCCTAGAAGCAAGTAGCATTGGGGGTACCACCGTGACTGAGAAAAGGAAAAGGTGCAATTACCAGAGGAGTAGGCCGAGTACCAGGACGTCTTCGATAAGGTTAAATCCGAGGTCCTTCCTCCCCATCGTCCATTCGACTGTCCCATTGATTTGCTTCCTGGTACTTCCCCGCCCAAAAGGACCTCTTACCCATTGTCTATTCCTGAAACCAAGCAATGAAAGAATATATCGCGGAAAATTTACAGAAGGGATTTATACATAAGTCTACTTCTCCTGCAGGCGCTGTGTTTTTCTTTGTAAAGAAGGACAGAGCCTTATGCCCCTGCAAAGACTACCGGGCCCTCAATAAAATTACAGTCAAAAATCGCTATCCCTTACCTCTCATTTCTGAACTGTTGGATCGATTACAAGGAGCTAACATCTTCTCTAAATTAGATTTATGTGGTGCCTACAATCTTGTCTGGATCCGTCAGGGTGATGAATGGAAGATTGCTTTCGTTGGTCATGCCTTTTGGTCTGTGCAATGCCCCAGCCATGTTTCAGGATTTTGTAAATTAAGTTTTTAGAGACCTTCTCAACTCCTTTGTAATCATTTATTTCGACTACATATTATTTTTTTCTAAATCCATTCAAGAACACGTTACTCATGTGAAACAGGTGCTTCTACGCTTACATGAAAACAGACTTTTTACCAAACTTGAGAAATGTCATTTTCATCAGACGTCTACCATTTTTCTGGGATACATCATTTCCGACACCGGTCTCACCATGGATCCCGCCAAGGTCAGAGCAGTCCTGGATTGGCCCCAACCAACCGCTCTTAAAGCGGTACAGCGTTTTCTTGGATTCTCAAATTATTATCATTGGTTCATCCAAAAATTTTCTTTTTTAGTGGCTCCTTTGACTGAATTAACCAAGAAAGGAGTGGACCCGGCCTCCTGGCCCCCTGCTGCACTTCAGTCTTTCGCACTTCTCAAAAAGGCATTCGTGTCCGCCCCTGTTCTCATTCATCCTGATCCTAAACTCCCTTTTACTCTCGAAGTTGGCGCTTCTGATGTCGGGGAGGGCGCTGTTCTGTCCCAAAGAAAGAATCATCTGTCTAGGTTGCATCCTTTTCGGAAAAAAAATTCTCCGGCTGAATGCAACTACGATATTTGGAATCGGGAACTTCTGGCCATTAAATTAGCCCTTAAAGAATGGAGACAGCTTCTGGAGGGTTCCGATGACCCGATAACTATCCTCAGGGATCATAAGAACTTGCTTTAAATCGAAGGAGCACATCGCCTTTGAGCCCGTCAAGCCAGATTGTCACTATTCTTCTCTAGATTTAATTTCATAATTTCCTATCTTCCTGGGTCCAAAAATGTCAAGGCTGATGCCTTATCTTATCAATTCTCACTGGATGACAAGTCTGAGGATCAGCAGAAACCCATCTTTTCTCCCAAATTTCTCCCTTGTGTAACCAGCTTCTACTCACCTTGGTAGCTGGCATACACACAAGTGTATCTTTTCCGGTCGCGGGTACCTAAACGGACAGGCATCCACAAGACGGCTATGGAGGGCTTCTTTCCCACGCATGTGCACTTCGCCCCTTACCACGCTCATACTCGTGGAGGCTAGATTGCAGCTAGTGTTACAGAGCCAGCCCCAGCACGCGGGACTGCTATCTGGAGGGAATTGAACATTGCCCCTGCATACCCTCTC
Organism: Ascaphus truei; assembly: GCF_040206685.1. Taxonomy (NCBI): domain Eukaryota; kingdom Metazoa; phylum Chordata; class Amphibia; order Anura; family Ascaphidae; genus Ascaphus; species Ascaphus truei. The sequence continues at coordinate 11,989,995 of NC_134491.1, forward strand.
AAGTGGTGCCTTTACTGAAGAGGATATCGCCAAGATCGGGATTTATTAAAGTTTAATTATATGTAAGTGTTTACTTATCTATTTTTTGTATTACACTATATTACTCTGTAACGATGCGCGGAACACGCCCCCTGCGGCGTGTCCCTTCCTTACTTGTTTACTTCTGATCGCCGCCCTCTAGCTGCGAGTCAAGATCCTGTGTCTTTAAGGATTCTGAAGCAAGCAACGCCGTCTTGCTTTATGGCAAACCCTGCCCTCTTCCTCCTGACAGGAAGTAAGCCTCTCTTTGACTTTCTCTCTGCTATTAGTCTTTTGCTACCAGCCCTGGTGCCTGCTAGTACTCATCGCATACCTGCCTGGACCTCCTTGGGACCTTTACTTATCTCCTGTGGATTCCGGAAGACTGGGACAGTCACTCTTATACTACTGAGGTTAGTTTATCATCGGGTAGTGTAGGTACCTGCTTAGTAGGGTTCACCTTGACGTGGTAGCAGGCTTATAATTCCTTGGCCAATGGATTAGACTAAGAACCCTTATGTTATGTTTAGTTTCGCTGCACCTTGCTGTTTCTGTCACTATGCCTTTAAGAAGTCTGGACGTTCTCCAAGAAGCAATCCTTCTCTGGATGTTACCTTGTGCTCTGGACTCCATGCCATGCCCATGTTCCTGGTTTCCGTTTCCAGATTCCCATGCTGAAGTGTTGGCTTCCCACAACCCCCGCGTTGGTGCCTGAGAACGTGCGCACTCCCGCTCTGCTGTCAGAGCATGCGCGCACATGCAGCTGGATCACTCGTTTCTCTGAGTAGGCACCGCACCTCCGGATGCATCGCGCATTCTCATGCGCGCGGCGCGGTCACGTGACTACGTGCGCCGATCTCCAGCTGCGCGGCAACTTACTCCCTTCGTATCACCTGCGACCTCCCCACCTCGCTGACGGTCCTTCCCCTCTCTCCCTGCGCTTGTGAGGAGAGCAGAAGCGTGACATACTCTTACCTTGGTGCGCTCCTGTGTTCTCTTTTTCTTGGTTGCCTGGCTCTGCCGACGGAGTTCTCCGCCGGGATCCATCTTAGAGGTGGGGGAAGACACTTCAAACTACAGGAGCTGCAAGAGGACAGAGAGGAATCACTTTTCCACATCTATAGGAAGCAAGAGCGCGGACTGAACATTCCCTTTCTCCCAAATGTATTCTCTCGGCCACTTCATTTGGAGCTCTCAAGGACATTGTCCGCCAAAAAAGTCATATTCCACCTGGCATCTCGCCTCCTCAGGACCGTCTCTTCACCTACACCGTAAAAAGGTCCTCGAGTGGAGCGTGGCTGCGGTTAACAGTCTGTGTAAAGAACAGGTATCCATTTCTATCCGTTTGACCCTGTAACCACAGGTCAATTGGCTTGCGGTTACGTTCTGAAGAGTTTTACCGATAGAATGTATCCGTGCCTTGTTACTGTAGCTCCCCAACTTGAAAGGCGGAAAGTCAATTGCCGTGGGAACTGTGTCAATTGACCTGAGAATTCAGTGAACTTAGCGCCCACAAGCCGGCATTTCAATAAAGGGGGCTAACTCGAGAACGGAGGCACCCATCACCCTGGTTTTTGATGTGCAAGAGTAAATAAACACGAAGATACATATAAAAATTACAGTGATAGTACACCCAGAACATGATGTTTTATTAAAGTATGTAAAAACTGTGAATTTAAAATGTATAGGCATGAACTGTTTTCTCTAAGCCCGGGAAAAATCCTTTGGAATGCAGATATGCTAGGGGTGAATGAGCTGGGGGTATTTTCTTTCCTGCATTTCAAAGAGGTCCTGCTGAGTGTGATCCTCTTAGTCTAGGGCAAATGCAGGGATTAAAAGCCTCAGAGATCTAGGGTGTGAAACTGGCCGGGATGTTGCAGAATGGAAGATCCCGGGCCATTGACACCTTTGAGCCAAACCTCAGACTAAGGTGCGCCAGAAGCAGAGTGTACCCCAGGTATGCTAAGTTGCCTGGGTGTCAAGCCGACACATGCGCTTTGCAAACCGGAAAGCCTTTTTGCCCAGTTTTGCAAACTGCGGGCAACGCAGCCATTGGTGGGTTAAATGTTCCCATGGAGGGGATTGGGTGCACATGTTAAGGATAGCCTGGAACATCCTATAACTGTGCCCGCCGTGCTATCCCCAGTTTGATTCCTATGATCCATGATGTAACTACGTTTCACGCAGGACTTCGTTCAAGCACAGCGGTACGGTTCCAGTACGCATGGGGTTAATACCAACGCAACCAAGAAATGACCCCAAACTATGGAATTCGTTAGCCCTGAGGACTCCCGAACGAATTCCTAAGAACTACAACGAAATACTTTTAGGTGGCCAAGATATTGGATCGGCAAGTTGCGATCTAGCCATAGGACCTTTAAACAAAGACTGCATTTCTTGCGCTTTCGGGAAAAGGACAAGTTATTTGGTTTCCCCATCCCAGTAAGTGTTGTTTTAAGTGTATTCTGAAGTTGTCGTGTGTTTGTCTAGCAAGGAAATAAATCACAATTAATTTTGCTCCTTGTTGTGTTCAATCGAGTACCCAGAAATAGAAAAAGTGTCGATAAGTTTGTGTCCACCGTGACAACTTGATCCATTGGAAGGGTTATGGACCCGAGGAAAATTCATGGATCAGGTCCAGGGAAGTCCATGCCTCCAACCTGCTCCAGGCATTTAATCGGAAATTTCCTGCCAAACCGTCTTAGATCGCCCGGAGGTCTCTCCTCAAGAGGGGGGTATTGTAAGGATTCTGCTTGATCCGTGCCAGGTTTTCACTATGGTCCAGGTTTTCCGTCTCTCCTGCCCTTTCTGAACTCTGTGGCCATTTTGGGTACTGGCAGCCTGCTTTATAAGGCAGCAGTTACCATAGGGTGGCACCGAGCAAAGTTCTGTGTGTTTTCAGCTCCTGTCGGTCTTTGCAGTTACGCTTAAAGGCCACACGTATAGTGTCCGTGACCAGCGACGGGATGAGTGACGTCACCCATTGCCGTCGCCGCTAGCAAAAGTTATATTTCGCTTTGCGGCGGCATTGCAGGCTTCCTGGCATTTGTTTGGGTATGGGGTTGTCACATGAGACGACAGCCCTTGAAAAATCAAATATTGCCAGCTTCCAAAGTCCGCGATGCGACATCACTCTGTCGCATTGTCACCGTCGCGCTTACTATAAGCGCACACGGCGGCGGCAATGTATTTGTTTTTGGGCGGCGTCGCCCATCGCGGACACTATACGCATGGCATTACCCTCTTGCCTGTTTTGAATTCCTGTTGCTGACCCCAGACCATGACACCGGCCTGGCTACCTTCCGCCTGCCCTGACCTCTGCTTGCCTCCTTGACTTTGCACCTTTGCTGCCAGCCATGACCTCTGCCTGTCGCCTGGACTTTGCAACTCTGCAGCCAGCCCTGACCCCTGCTTTCATACCGACTACAGATACTCTTACAGGACTCTGTCCCTGGGTTGTGGTCAGTTTATTTGCATCCCTACCTCAACCCTGCGGGTCCGCCACTGATTTGAGATGAGCACCGTCACATTTGGACCCTAAAACTTGGACTCTGCAACTAGGTTTTAAAACAGGCTTCTGCAATGTGTTTTAAAACCCAATTGCAGAGCTTTCTAGCAGGGCAAAGATATCCCATAGAGTTGCATTATCCCTCCAAACACACAGCGACTTTATGTACAAACGCGTACCCACAAATCATAAACTTTTTGCGGGTAAAATAACAGTACTCCCGGTATAACAGGTTGTGACGGTAGGGGTTGCTGGCTGACCTAGTGGGGAACAATCCCAGCTATTTACCCCTATAAAACCGTGTAACTTGGCTGTCCTAGTAATATTTCATCCAGCCAAATGTCTTTAATATCTGGGGAAGAACTGGGAATGTGTAAATTGTCTGTAAGAATGTATTTCAAAGCATGTATTCTTTTCTTTGTGACAATCCTTTCTCCAATCAACATTGTTCTGTGATGTGATTTGGACTAGCTGTGTGTAATACTAAGTCCTGTCTATTACATAATTACCTTATGTCTCTATTTATGCCTGTGTTAGCAAATTCTTCCCAGATTAGATACTTGGTAATTGTGTGGTGATGGAATTAACATGATAGCCCTGCAAATGTAAATTAATTTATGTGCCTGTCATTTGTATGGAGAAAGACTAGTAATTCACTCAGTTGAAGCTCTCCATAGAAATAGATCAGAACAAAGGTAGGGGATTAGTTAAATCAATCATTTATCAGGTCTGAGCCCCAGGCACTGTTTTCTCTTTGTTGGCTGTCTTTGTTCAATAGCGACCAAGGGGTATATAAGGGGTGCTGCTGGACAGTGCATTAGGTTATCCCTCAGAGGGAGAGGACCATCTGGGTTACCCTCAGAGGGAGAGACACTCTGGGAAGGAGTGTGGAGATTCCCTCAGAAGTCCATCAGAAGTTCATCAGAAAGAGTGTGGAGTTTGCTGAAGTCCATCTCTGGGAAGGAGTGTAGAGACTATCAGAGGGAGATACACTCTGGGAAGGAGTATGGAGATACATTTCAGAGGAGATGCTGTGTCCATATATATATGCATGATCTATCCATTGTACAAATGAATGGGTGAAGGGTGAGGGTAGTTGCCTGGGGAGGGTGGTTAGGCCTCCTGGGTGGGTATCGGGCAGGGTGGGTTAACCCCTTAATTACTTTAGCGATTATTAACCGCTAAGGTGATTAAGGGTTTAGGGAACATTAGATTGTATTTGCTATGTATTTGTCTGGCAACGGAGGACAGAGACCTTGCAGTATCCTGACGAGGATGCCCTTCATAATGCCAGGGGTAAGTAGAACTGTATTTATTTACTTTATTTATGCTGGTTAATGTGTTTAATAATGGGCAAATAATATATTATCCATATCTGGAAAATAGTTATTTTGCCCGTTACTATACTATACTGTATGTAGGAAAGATGGTCCCTGGGGGGGCCTTGGCGGAGCACTACCAAAAAGAAGAAGGGTGGCTGGTCCCGAAACGCGTCAAAGTGACCATGTACTTTTCATTGACCACTCAATAAAGTGTTTTTATTCATCGCTGGTTGCAGCCACCCTTCTTCTTTTTGGTAGTGCTCCGCCAAGGCCCCCCCAGGGACCATCTTTCCTTCTATTACGCTGGACGTGATGCACCCACTCAACAAGGACAGAGCTGTGCTGCAAGAGGGAGATCTCATTATCATGGACTGATATGGTATATACATTTTGGTTTTGCTGGGGCTTGTTTGGGACCTTTATGGTATATATGGAGATCTGAGCCAGCCACTCAGCGTTACCTGTACTCATATACAACTGCATATACTGCTTATTTGAGTCTCCCATAGCACTTATCACTGCTCTTACTTACCTTGATCATAGACTTATTTTATATTATAAACACACATCCTTGGGACAGCTGAGACCCGTTTATTGGGAGAATATCCCTCACCCATCATTCACTATACTGTATGTATGTGATGGTGGTGGTGGTGTGTGTGTGGGGGGGGGGGGGCATGGGGCGGTGTTGATTTATTTAAATGTATGACATGTTTATTTTTTTTTACATATAGGGTTGGTACCATAGATCTGTGGGGACCTATGGAGACCACCTGAGGACACCCGGATGCCCACAGGTACCACCGGACGACCCGTGGATGCCCACAGGTACCACCTGTGGACCCACAGGGGACACCTGCGGGGAAGAACCTGGAGCCCCACAGCCGTGGGGGCCCAGCGGACCCAAAGGGACCACCCGAAAGCCCCAGACCCCTGTGGGAACCACCTGAGGGCCCTCAGACCCCCGTGGGAACAACCCGAGGGCCCCCAGACACCTGTGGGGACAACCCGGGGATCCCCAGATGCCCACAAGACCACCCATGGACCCCATTAGGGCCTGCGGTGACCCCCAGGTACAACCTGGAGGCCCAAAGCACCTAGTGGAGACCACCCGAAGACCCCCAGACACCCGTGGGTACCCCCGGGGTGCACTGTGCCGCCTGTGGACACCTGTTGGGACCACCGTGGACTCCCGTCGGCCTGGGGTATTAAGCCTGTGTGTAAAATAATAAATCATGTTTTTATTGGGGGCACAGGGGGTGGGTTATGTATTAATGTTTATTAAATATGGTAATGTTTATTGGGAGCCTAGAAGGTGGGTAGTGGGGCTGTTCTGTGTAGTGTTTTTATTGTGGTAGGGGGGGTGGGTGAAGGGGGTGTTGTCCCAAAGGGATTGGGTGGTTAGGCCTCCCGGGTGGGTATTGGGCATGGTTGGGTTAACTCCTTAATTACTCTAGCGGTTACTAACTGCTAAGGTGATTAAGGGGTTAGGGGACATTAGATTGTCGCTTTTTATTATTCTGTATTGTTTGCAACACCGGAGGACATGGGCGGGGTGAGGATGAGGATGGCCTTCATTGTGGCAGCCTGGCAAGGATGAGTGCAAGATTTATTCATTTTATTTATTATGAATGTATTTTAAATGGGCAAATACATTATTTTCCATATGTGGATAATAATAATTTTGCCCATTATTGTACTGTATGTGTTAAGGGGGGGGGGTGTATTTATTTAAAAATATTGGTAGAAAAGGAGGGGAAGGGTCCTCAGGCGCGTTGCTCTGCTTGTGGCTCCACGACGTATAGAACGTATGAAAATGAAGGGAAGAAAGGGGAACCACAGTGAAAAAACAACACAAAGGTATACACAATTCACTTCTTCATTTGGGGGGGGGGGGGTAGACAATGAAAAAATTCACTTCTAGGAGGAGACACACTCACATCTAGTTCCTAATTTGGTTGGATGACTTCTCCTCTGTGGGTAATTGGATGGGGTGGGGATGAGGGGATGCCTCCTGATATCTTTTTGATCTGTGTGGATGTCAATGACTAGAAACAGGAATTCGCAGTCCCTCAAGGTACTATACTGGAGGGGAGGTGTTCCCTACCTGTCTTCCGTGTGAAACTTGAGTCAGATCTTAGCTCAGCACATCCTCCCCCGGTACTAAGCCCTGTCCCCTCCAGTATAGTACCTTGAGGGACTGCGAATCAGAAGCGAACCCCCACAAGAACCTATGGCCATTTAAGAAAAGGGTGCAACCATCGAGTCTCTTATTCCTGTTTCTAGTCATTGACATCCACACAGATCAAAAAGATATCAGGAGGCATCCCCTCATCCCCACCCCATCCAATTACCCACAGAGGAGAAGTCATCCAATCAAAATTAGGAACTAGATGTGAGTTTGTCTCCTCCTAGAAGTGAATTTTTTCATTGTCTACCCCCCCCCTGTGAACTGTGTATACCTTTGTGTTGTTTTTTCACTTTGGTTCCCCTTTCTTCCCTTCATTTTCATACGTTCTATACGTCGTGGAGCCACAAGCAGAGCAACGCGCCTGAGGACCCTTCCCCTCCTTTTCTACCTATACTTGTACAGAGGTTGGTGAATCACCTCTGAGAGACTCGGGCAGCGGAACTCCCTTGTGGACAGAACTGAAGCTACATATTAAACAGTAGGAATTCTTTTTGGCGCAACTTCCCTTTTCTTGCTAAACTATTTAAAAGTATTGTTTATTTTTTGGGGGCACACCATTAATACCGCAGGCCTGTGGGGACCCCCGGACACCCGCGGGGATCACCCGGGGACCTCAGCGGGGATCACCCGGGGACCTCAGCGAGGATCAGCCGGGGACACCGGCCGGCCTGTTGGATGGTGTGCCTGAAAAAAGGTAAACAAAGAATGTTTTCTAAGTCCAGCTCCTTCTGCGCCTGCCTTTAGCTGGCGCATTTTCCTGGCGGGCTTTTAAAGTATGATTCACTTAGCACTGTTTAGAGAATCCCGCGGATTGGCAAAAATCGGCGCATTTGCTTTTTTTTGCCTGATCTGGCGGGTTTTGCGCGCGTGCCAGAAAAAAATGCTTTTTAAGGCCGATAAAGCGCTGTTATCACTGCTTAGTGAATCGGTCTTAAATGGCACTTTGCGCTCTTAAAATGACTTATTGGAACTTAGTGCATAGCCCCCATTATGTGTTAAAACTTTCCTACATACAGTACTGCACCGACACACTTTATTAGAGCAAATACCCAGTTTGTACCTGGCAGATACCTGGAATGCGCTGCTCCTCACCTCTGACAAGCCCCGTTGCGTTTGCCTTCCCAGCCTGGGTTCATGCCTGGCTGATGGGCGGCTGATCTGTTAAATGATAATGATTAGGATTTAATAGGCTGCAATGCTTCGCGTGTCTACCAGATGGCATAAATTCATGAATTGTAATGCAGTATATATATATATATATAAGGTGCAGTATTGCAGCCAGTGGGAATAAAATGCTTCAATCCCTGCCTGGAAAATACCTCAATGCACTCGGGCAGAAAACAGTCACAAACCTCAATACACCCAGGTATACCCGAATTCGTGGGACTAGCCGAGCTCGAATAAAGTGTGTCGCCAGTGTATGTTCCCTACATGTTCCAGAATATGGAACCTCACAGGTCTGGTGGTTTTATATGTTTTAAAGATTGTTCGCATTGTGAGTGTGCATTTTATTGTTTAATCTGAATTATAAAGAACGTTTCCAGGCAGTCTGCACTATTGTCCTTTATCTTTGTTTCTTTGAGATTGCCTGACACACGAATCACTGCTGCAGTTATTGCCACAGATTGGGATACACACTTTATAATGTGGGAATATGTGAGTAGTATCATCGATTGACCCTGAAGGCCCTTGTCCTTTGTGGGAACATATTATACTATTGTGTTTTTAATTTCATTTTTGGTGACTATCTGCGCTTCCCTGTCTTGGAGAAGAATCAGAACTAGAAGTACCCATGTGTTTTTATTTACAAACTACATTCCCACTTTCTTTTTTAAAGAGTATACTGTATCTTCAAAACATCTCTCCACTTCTGTCTTTTTACCATAAATATTGAGTAATTATGTCTAAATGCATTTGTAGACATGGTGATAGTCACCGTTTGAAACAACCGGAAAGAACAGAGCCAAAAGCTTCCTTTTACATGAGCAGTAAGATTCAAGTGACTGTAACTGGATTATAGATAAGAGGATTTTATACTAGGTCATTATCCACACATTATATATTCATTACTCTGCTCTGGCTTTTTCTTCCAGATAAGACAACAGTTCACTTATTTTGTCTTACAATTATCTAAATATCTTACTTACAGCCTAATTTACGAGGTGGAAATGAAGACAGGCAAGTACATATTTTGGGTCTATTTACTAGGGAAATAGTTAAACGGGTCAAAAATAAGATTTGTAATAATTTATCTTTATAGTGAAAATTGTACCTGTTCATATGATCTAAGAGGTCAGTCCCTGCAAGTGTATTAATGGCAGAGACATGTTTATGGGGTCCGTTCCTCCTAGGACCAAAGTGTACTAATGGCAGTGACAAGTGCATGGGGTTAGGCAATCCAAAAACTAAAATTACAGATTTTTTTTCCTTTAGGTTACCAGCCCAGATTACAAACAATCACATTATTATCCAGATATTCCTACCGTTCCTTTTGACATAGTGATCGCTGTGTGCTATTTTAACATTTTTAAATCATCGTATCTTCTTCCTGTATTTTCTTTTTTTACCATTTTAAACAGATAAACTTTACATTAATAATAAAAAATATAAAATATTATAAAGCCATGTTTACTGTATTATTCCTGATTCTTATGTACAATGCAGTGGCCATTATGTTAACAAATCACGCGGTGTATACCTCGGAATACCCATGTCATGGCGCGGGATTTCTTCCACCGTATCGCTGTCATGGGAGAGGGGGTTTGGCCCGGTATTAAAGGGGTTACACCCTATTTGGCCACCCCCTGCTCTCACCTGGGAGGTGAGGGGTTAACCGGACTGCGGTCCAGTAATGTGTTTTTACCCTGCTTCAGCACCCAAATGTGTATTCCCCTGTAACAATGTATTTCCCTCATTCCAGTGTCGGCACCAACACTCACAGTGGGATCCGTTCGGGAGGAGAAGGGTTAATAGTTAGGAAGTGATTATAGCCCCTTGTTCCATTTTCCCGCCTTTGCAAGCTCCATTTTGCAGTTTCTCCATAGGTCGCCATTGGGGCTCAATACAATCCTATGGAGATTGCGACGATTTGGGCCTGTTTCCATAGAAGACCTGCAGGTGGCGTTCGAGAGGTGGAGCGGCGGTTCCCCATTGAAAGTGAATGGAGTAATGCATTTCAATGGGGATTCCTGGAACCCGACCTACGGAGACGAGCTGGCAGCCTGCCAGACCGCAAAACCGCAAGAGCGGCAACATTGTCAAAAAAGAGCTTTGATCGGCGTGGGAACTAGGGCCTCGGTCAAGTTCACGGCCAATTGGCGTGGGAACTTTTGTTCTAGGGCACCCAGAAATAAAATTATTTTTGCCCCCAGACCCTAGGAACCCCCACACTCAATCACCACCGGGTCCGAGGATTAAGGACAACCGTAAAGGGTCGCGCTCGCAACGAGGGTCGCGCCATTGACTCTAATGGTAGCGGAGGTCCCATTGAATCCTATGGCAGCACCGGCCCATGAATTTCCTATGGAGGCGCCGGCCATATTGATTCTAATGGAGGAAAGTCGCGTGGGTTTGAAACAGCTAAGTCCGAAAGTGTATAAAGTGTAAACCTATATCTCTGGTTCTGTGAGTACCAGAGGGCTGGGATTTTGGCCGCATGTAGTCACTGTTCCGGCATGACTGCATGGCCATTTCCAGCCCTCTCTGATCAACCAGACGGAGTATGGGCAAATGTAAATGTTGTGGTTTTCCCAGTGACTTCAATGACGGAGTTGCTCCATTAAAATCCTATAGCGGTGGAGCCCATTGATTTCAATGGGAGAGTGAAACGCAGAGATTTCTTTGAGCTTATAGCGGAGAATCCTGCATTAAAGTTAATAGGGGATTTTAACTTGTTTTTTGAATCTCCGGTTCTAGGGGTCGTGGAAGGCTGATATTTGGCCACTATGGCAAAGGTCCTCCGGCATGAGGACCTGGCAAATTTCAGCCCTCTCAGACCCACAGAACGGATTATTTTAATATTTTTAGATATTAAGGAATGTATTGTATTTTGGGTCCAGGGTAAAAGCCCGGGAAGGCTAGAGCCCATATGGTAGGTTAATGCTCAGCGGGGAGACAAGTGGTCTACAATAAACCCCCTGATCAAAGGCTCCCCCACCCTGATTGTGTATGCTAGCACAAAAGAAAGCAGGACGTGGGTACTTGTGATAAGTGTTGTGTTTCACACCTTGGGACAAACGTTTTCCTATCCCAAGCAGACTGGGTGACGCCAGTCTTGTGGGAGGGGGGCTAGGGAAATGAGCCCCTGATTAGAATAATGCACACCCAGTGGGCAGGTATTACTTTGCCTCTCAGGTGAGGTGGCAAGGAGGGATTGGGTGCAGATAATTGTCCTCCAATGACTTGCACTCTGCCAGGGTATGGGACTGAAATCACATATAAACCAGTCTCAGCCCTATGCTAAGTATTTTTCGTGTCTTTTCGTGATGTCTTCATTTGTATCCTATATTGCTGGATGAATTGCCAATCCTGTACCTGATTGCTTCATTGTCCAACCCTTAAGAAAGTGCTATTTCTTGTCTGTTATTTGTATCATCTTGTGTGTTCCCCTTCTTTAAGGAATAAACTATATTTATTATATCTAAATCGTGTTCAATTCAACCCAGATATTTGGTGTATATTATAACCTATCACTAGCTACCGTGACAACCGCCTTTAGACGCGAGTGTAGAAAATGGCATTTTAGTGTTCTGGCTTTTAAACACCTGAAATTGACACAGTAGCACAGTACTGTACACATTACGATTCATTAATTTCATTGCATTTAATTGCACACAGTCCATGAAATTCAAACAAAGCAACCGCGATAAACACGTGTGCCTGGGGCGATTGGCCACGTTCATGCTGCGTAGAGTACAGCAGCGCACACGAAAACGGCGCTGTGATTTGTTAAAATAATGGCCGCTGTGTCTGTAGCTCCTGTTCCACCCTCCCACTGGAGATCTGGCAACTACATGGGTGTTTCTCTGGTGCTGTAGCTTACCTGCTTGTTACAGGAGGTCTAACTTGTCCACGGATATTGTGTGGGAATGGCAACAGGGCAGGCTTTTTCCTCCTAGGGTGCAGCGCCTCCATCCCATGAGGATCCTGCTAAAAGCTGGATGGTCCCCACAGGCAATTCTCCTTTTCAATGACCACACATTATTGCTGGTACAACAGCCTCTTTATTTGGCATACAGCATGGCATCCTCCACTCTCTCTGGAGCAGACCCCAGGGGCTTGAGGCTCCAAGAGTCCCTCCTCAGCTCCTTTACCCTCTTAAAGGGAAAAGAGAATCACACCATACCACACCTAACACACCTCAATTTGGTGGAGTGTCAGCTTTTTTACCCAGGGGAAGGGCTTGTAACCTCACCCCATAACAGGGCAGGTCCAGGTACTGACAGGCATCCCACCACATACATGTGACCCAGTCAGTACCCTTCCCAGGTATGTCACTCCAATTTCCGGTTTAGGCCTGCCCCTGGATATGGCAACATAGTACCCATCCAGGCTGCAACTGCAGGCTAGGCCCTGCGCTGGAGTTTAACCCTAACACTGCCTGTTTCTATGAGGACTTATAGTGTTGAGGTGAAAGGTTATAGCCAGGGGCACTAGGCTGCATCCTCCCCATGGTGAAAATAACCTCATGACCTCACATGAGGAGCATAATTATGCACCATGAATAATTGTGCCAACTCACAGAATTACAAAACACATAGAATGAACAATACAATGACATTTGCAGCATAACGGGTTCCTCTTAGCCAAGAGAACCTTTCGCCCCATTGCAGTACATTTCCTGCTGTATGTATCTCCCGCCTCAACATGCAGTACATTTCCCGCTGTAATCTCCCATTACATTTTGTAGCACCGCCCCTGTCGTATCAATAGTTGTGATCCCTACACATAGCAGTATCTAACCAGGGGTATCCTTTTAACCTCCACTTCTGAATAACCGTCTGGCCCCATCTCCAAGCAACTGTTGTAACAGCGCATAATTTCTGCGGCTTGTTCTAGGGTATATTCCCCTTTCTCCCACTAGTGTGCTACCCTGTCGCCCATGCAAATACAAATCGAGTCTTACCCAAGTGAGGCACATAACCCTGAAACATAGGGTCCCACCAGTTTAACCCTCCACCTCCTGCAGCAGGCTGACACATTACCATACCCACAACAGGGCACTGGAGGTCCATGGACATCCCAGGGGATGGTGGTGGCCGTGACAGGGGTCTATGTTTTCCGGTTAACCTTTGGGCTTCTGCCCAGGGAACTGGTGTATCAACAGGAGATGTAACATGGGGTTGGGCCAGCACCACAATGTCCTGGGACACTTCTTTTACGAGGCAGGAAGAAGAAAGTCCCGATGTCTCAATAACCTTAGGGTGGTCTCGACCGAGAGCCACAAGCAGCAGAACAGCATCTATAGTCTCTGCACCACTCACCCCTAGGGACAAGTCGATCTCCGGAGCAGGAAACCATGAAGGTACCGGCCAGTACCTTGGAAGTGGACACCTTGCATCACTCAGCTGGGCTGTGGACTCAGTGATGGTCGGCTGGGCTGTGGCAGTCACAGGTACCTCCAAGCATGGATGTAGCACCTACGCTTCTTCATGAAGACCCTCCGCAGTCACGGACATTCTCCGCTCAGGTGAGGCCACCACAGCAAACACCAAAGGGTCTGGCAGCGGAAGATCCCCACCCTGGTTGGCACTGGTGGTCAGAGAAAAGGAGCCTTGGACAAGGGCACTCCCACTGGAGGACACAACCCTGGAATCGGGGCTCGTAGCATCGTATTCGCCACACAGGGTAGCCCCTGCACTCCTCCGCTGTGGGTGAAATATCTCATATATCATGTCCCTACAGACCTGCTCCGCACTTGCAGGAGCATTAGCCATCAATGTTTGCAGCTGATGGACAAATGGGTAGTTACTCGGCCCTCTGTCTGGATGAAGAGCTGACATAGGCTGGTCCCAGGCCTCCCGCACGGGCCAAAGGTAGGGCACATCACAAGGGTCACACTAGTACATGACCTCCAGCCCTCCTCCGGGTCGATGGCACTGCGGGCACAGGAGCTGTAATGTGTCTTGGCCCTGGAAGGTAATGCATTATATTCCTCCAGGTAGCTCAGAAAACTGGGCCGGATATCAGCCATTTCAGGGGAGATGGCGGGGGACTGATCACCATTGGTCTTGCTTGAATAGTGAACACGTGAGTCTGAGCTTTGGCGGGCTTCACATCCGGTCACACCTCACACTGAGACGATGGCTTTTTGACTCCACCCTCTGGTAAAATCAGGAGTCCCAGTCAGAATAGAAAGGGCGCGGCTACAGACTGTGGCGCCAATCCCAGATATTTTGCAATCATGGGCTTGCATTTTGCAACTCACCACACGGTCCCTCTGATGTTTGGCGGGAACCATGGTCAGACTCCAGGATCCTCCTCAGGGACTCTGAACTCTCCTCCTCAGTGCCTGCGATGAGCTCCATCTTGGGGGTGCTATTTTTTAAGCGGCCACACCGGACGGCATACTTCACAGGCACTATATTCCTCCCCAACTCCAAACGGATAATCCCAATGTGGGAGTAGTCTTTCAAGACATATCCCCGGTAGAGCATCCATTCCTACTTACGGATCTAGCACAAATTATTTGAGCACACGCTGCAGTCCCATCACGGGAGAGCTGGCTTTCAAGTCATCTACCCCTGGAGCATGTAGAGCAGCGTGCCCTCGGCTGATACCTTGATGGTGTAACGTTGCTGACTGCAAGACAGGATACGGGCCTGCAGGGCAGAGGTAGGGAGTAATACACCAACCTTGGCCTGGGATCAGAAGCCTGGGATGCAGGGTTAGCACATTGGTTCCGTACGGAATAATCTTGAGACACCGTTATCCCGCCATGTCAATAAGATACATGGTGGTGACATGAGCAGACTTTGTTTTTGTGCCATTGATCGCATCAACATGGGACCCAGAAGGGGAGATTGGGATAAATGTCGGCTGCAGAAGGAGAGTAGATGGATTTACGATCTCCACGCCCTGTCCCTTATGGTTCAAATGAGGGATTCTTGTTCACCTCTTTTCTGTAGACTAAACCCAATACAACTTCACTCAGCACACAAAAATACTCTGTATGACCCCTGGCAGTTGATTTTGCTGGAGGGTCCCTTGTGGTCCGGTTTTAACTTTTACCTATTGTTCCATGTTAATCTTGATGTGGTTCATGTACCACAGTGGCCCCTTCCACCAGTGTTCTTGGCAATTTTGCTTTAATCTTATATTTATTTAATTATATATTTATTCATGTAATTATACATCCATATGCTTTCTCTTGCATATATGATTTAAGCTCTAGCCCGCCCGCCCACTCCATGATTATGCTGGGCTTGTTTTGATTGGCTTTGCAACCTTGTTTCCAGGCACACAGTCCACATTTTGTCTCTTAGAGACTAAATATAGCACTGCACATGTGTCATTTCTACTTGACACAGCGGCAGTACTAGCTGTTCTTATTGTCTGAGCTCCACCTCCTTTTTTCCCCTCCACACACCGCGGATCCACATAAATATAGGTCTCCGCTGGATGGGAGGTACTTACCCTCTCAAGGAGAAGCTTACGCGCGTCAGAGGGAGGTGCTACCACGTCATGTATTGAGCGACAACCTTGCAGAGCCGGACGGAGATCTCTGCATGGTCTGACGGAGCCGCGCCAACTCACACCACAATCCGACCGGATAGCTCACCCGCAGGGATAGAACAGATAAGTGACAAGGGCCCTCATTCCCTCTGTCTATCTCTACCTCCCTCCTTTTCCCCCCTTGTGTCTAGGGCTATGTTTTCAAGGGACAGGGCATGCAGGTGAAAGTGATCCTCCTACTAGATAGTGTAGTATTTTATCTACCAGCTTACACACTGTTGGTTGTACATATCTATGTACAGTAGGACAACATACACTTATCCAGGGATCGTGTTAACACTGCTGGTTATACATATTCTCCCTGGACAGGAGTACATCTGCCATAGGCAGTATCTGCCATACTATCTTTGAGGAAATACTGGCAATCTACTCAGCGGCTGTAAGGGCGCCGCGTCTCCTACCTGCCGCAGCGTCCCCTCCCTCGGCTCCGACGCCCACCTCCTCCACTGCCGGGGCACGCAGGATCCGGCCCCGCATCACCTCCTCCATCCGCCCATCACCTCCTGGACGTGCGCACCGCCGGGGCAGACCCCCCCGCGCGCCGACGTCTCTCAACTGCCTTCGCGGCGTGGTCCCGCTCCTCCTTCCTCCGTGGGTGTCGCTCACGCGCTCGCATGTATGTTCACCTCAATTGCTTCCAATGATTTTGATCCTCCCACACCTGCCCTACATACAGCCTCAGCCTACCAGCACTCTACCTACGTCTGACCTCACTGCTGGTAGGTTCCTATTGGCTCCTCGCTGTATATAGTGCAACCAGCCCTGAGCTGGTTGCTGAGCATAGTCAGTCTTTGGTTGTGCTTGCTACAAGCCACTTCGCAGTCTGTTCCTTTCTCCTTGTTATAGATCCTGCTCTGTATCCGGACTCCTGACTTCTGGCACCCTTGAACCCTGACTCACTTATCAGACTTCTACCTTCTCCTCTCCTCGACCTCTGGCATTGGACTTCGACTACTCTTGACCTCTCCAACCCTGATCCCGGCAAGTACCTCTATGATCCGACACTCTCCTACCCTGACCCAGGCTATCCACAACTACTCTGCTCACCAGACCCGCCCCTGCGGCTTTAGGGCGGTGGTTTACCTGTATCCCCACCTCGGCCTCGCGGTCCAGTCCGGTTTGTGGTGAGAACCTGTGACATTCCCGTGACAGCAGCATTATTAGCGCTGGTCACATATGCTTCATAGGATATGGGCACACCTGCTATTATTGATAGCTGTTTTAGCGATTCTCACATATGTGTGGTCCACTGTATTTGAACGTCTACTAATAAACGGAAGTTTTAATTTAATCATTTATACAATACTTTGAGGACCTTTATCATTACAAAATTATCTCTGTGACGACATACTTGCAAAGTGCCTATCCCATACACATACAGTCAGTGTGTGCTAAATGGGCCATTATCTGTTGATGGTGTCTTTTGCCACAACAGTGTTTTCTCCCCTTTTTTGCTTCAATCATATCAGACCATGATACGGAGTCTCCGCATGAGGCATTGGGATTGAATAAAATTCACAGTCTCTATAGGAATGCCCCAATGTCAATATCGAGATTGAGGCCTTGTGGAGACAAGGTTTTCAACCTGTAAATCCAAAATGTTTCTTTGCTGCTGAGCCTAGCCAACCTCTCCCCTCCTCTCACGTCCTGGGGTATGCACTATATCCCCTGTATGTGAACCCTATTGGATTCTCTGCATGTACCACTTCAAAATGTCTGGAGACACTGCGTGTGGCCATTTTTTTTTCAGATGTTGCCCATGTGCTCCAGCACGAGGACCCTCAATGGTCTCAAGGTGCGTCCAACGTACTGGAGACCACATGGGCACTCCAGGAGATATACCACAAAGGTGGTTCTACAGTTGATGAAATCTTTTGTCTCGAATTCCTCTCCTGTGGTGTTAGATTTAAATTTGCTCTTCTCCCTAAGACCTGTGTGCATGCCTTGCACCTCAGGCAGCTAAAAAATCCAGATGGACATGGTAGCCAGTTATTTGTATTTGGTTTTGCTTGACTTCTTAGCATGCTGGGCTCTAGCCTGTTTTTCAAACTTGTGGCTTTCTTAAAAATAGCCTTAGGCATATCAATAGTGCAGTCTCTTAAAACAGGGTCTCTCTGGACCAGATGCGAATGATTTTTTATTATGTTCTTTATTTTACTTGCATCTTTATTACATTTGGTGAAAATGGTTCATTAAACTTAGTACTTGGGATTTTAGGTTTAGTTATCAGTAAATCCTTCTGTCTCAGTTCCGTGGCTTTGTTAATTGCTCCTTCTATTAAAGTTGGATCGTATTTTCTTTCCAGAAACCTTTATTTTTGAGAATTTTAGTTTGATCTCTAAAGACTTTTTTCTCCGTACAATTCCTCCTTATACGTCGGAACTGTCCGTTGGGGATGTTGTCAATCCATTGCATGTGGTGACAACTCGTATAAAGTAAATAATTATTTGAATCAACCTTCTTGAAGAAGGTCTTGGTCTTAAGTATATTATCCTCAACATAAATGGTTAGGTCCAGAAAATTAATCTCTTTGCTACTCCTCTTAGACATGTAGTTCAGATTGATTTCATTATCATTAATGTACTGATTGAAAGAATTCAGTTCATCTTCGCTCCCCTTCCAGATAAAGAGTATGTCATCAATGTATCTTCTCCAGAGAACAAAGATGTTTTTTTACTTGGCCAGAATCGGGCATTTGATTATATGTGCTATATTCTGCCTAATTAGTTTGTTTTAAGTTCTCAACCTGTCATCACTATCTACACTATCCAGTCAGTTTGAGAGTGTGATGCAATAAGGATGTTGTCCTCAGTACTATCAATTGCATCATCATATTTGTTAATAGTGCTTTGAATTTTTAAAGCTGGTACAATGTGTGAGGTTTAAGATTCTGAAAGAACCAAGCTGTCCACTCTGTAGGGGCAGCCATGAATGGCTAAGACAAATGATGTCTTTTTGAGTTCAGGTGCGGTCTTACACTTCCACCACAGTTTTTATAAAGGAGGCACTATTTAATGATTGTTCCGAACCAGGGGGTTAAGGAACACAACATGAGGAGGGTCTGTTACTGTAAGCGACTATGTGCACTGGAGATAGTAGGGATACGGTCCCCCTAGTAGGTGAATAACTAATTTGTATGTTTTTAAACTACTATGAAATTTTGCATTCCTGAAGTGCGCAATACCTAAGAGTTGAGCTAACTTTTTAAGGATAGCTATTAAGACTTTTATTACTTTTTATAAAGGAGATAGTCATTGATTGACTTTTTTTATTATGTGTATATGGTGCGGTTTGCACAGTTCATAGTTTTTTAAGTTAACTTGGAGGAGTGTTAACCCTGTAAGGATAGCAATTACAGCTCATTTTTTTTAACATAGGAGACAGTTCTAGATTGACAATGTTTATTATGTATATATTGTGTTGTTTGCACAGTTTATGTTTTTTTTTAAATACAGGGGGTTTATGAATAGGCGAACTGGCACAGTCTACATTTGCCAGCCAATTGACGGGGTTCTAAGAATGAGCAGAACTTTAAAAACAGCTATGTCATTTCAAAGTCAGAAGGTGCTAGAACTTGTATGTGCGCTGACAACCATTTACCCAAGAAGATTGATGGCATCAGTGATGCCCTCTTTGATACAGACGGAAGGTATTTAAACCCTCTGAGGGACGCCGCAAAGATACAGAGAGCCTGAGGAAGCTGTACTAGCAAAATGTGTCACCAACAAAATACATAATTAAATAAAAACGCAAAACAAACTGAAAAAAAATTCAATCCATCACAATTCTAAACAATTTCATCTAAACAATAAAAATACATAGAAAATATAACAGTCAATAGAAGAAATACATTTGCCAAAAAATGCATTGGCTTTTACTGTATTCATCTGTACCCTAAACAAGCACAGATTAATACATTAGCAGTCAATGGGCAATGAAAAACATAAAAAAAGAAAAATCCAATGAAAAAATCTGTAAAAATAAAAGTACATACGGTACATTCAATATTTCTCTTGCCTTTAGAATCGTTGGCCCTCTGAATCCAGGGAAATCAGGAAGCTGTCGTCCAGTGACATCACAAAACACAATACAACGTCATCCACGGTGAAGATCCTGGCCAGGTAACAAAATTCTTCTTTCTTTCTTTCTTTCTTTCATCTTCCATCCTCTTCTTCTTTCGTTATCTGTGACTTTTTTTTTATTTCTTTATCTTCTGTCTTTATTTTCTGTCTTCATCTGTCAATCCAATAGCCCCATGTTAAATCCACGATGTTGACACTTCGACTTCTTGAGCTCAAATGAGCCGTCATGGCCTTCAATATGGCCTGTGATGTCACATGTGTTAGCAAATGGTTATCCTGGGATTGGCTGTGAGAATCATGTGCCTTTTTTTTTTTTGGTGATGTCATGTAAAGGGACTGAAGCCAGCCAATGAGAATGGCTGTGCTTCATTTTCCATTAACATGACGTAACCAAATCCAAAATGGCTGCCCTCACGTGGTACTTCAGCCAATCAGATTGTGAGAACTATAGCCCCAATCTGATTGGTTGTAGTAGACCATGTGACTCTCTTTGGATGAAGTTACATCCTTTCCCACAAAATACTCGGTCACATGGTCAACTACAACCAATCAGATTGAATCAGCTGCGAGATTGACGGTTTTACGACAGAGAAAAAAATCATCACAGCCTTGATCCTAAATTTGAGTGACAAATAGATATCTGTCCTTGGCACCTCTTACCCATGCAGTATGTAGACTCATTGCATGCCACTTCCTGACACGATCACACATATGTACAGCTGCGCCAGCTTTTATTTCAAAGCGGCGTATGCCACGCTGCTCTAATAACCGCGGCCAGACACGCTCTGTTTTCCAACCGTTTAGAAACCGTTTAGAAATTGACTCTTTTTTCGGCCAGTTTTCTATCGTGTGCCTGTCTCTCCATCTAACTGTACAACATAGTTGTACTCATTCACTTTTCTGAGAACCGTGTATGATCTAGACCAGGCAGCCATTAATTCGTTCTGCCGAGGAGGCTTTAGAACAAGGATTTGCTGTCCTGGGATCAAACATCTGCTCTGCGCATTCTGGTCATAACATGCTTTCTGCTTCGTCTGAGCCTCCCTGAGGTTAGCCTGCGCCAACCCCATAAGCATTTCAAGCCGGTCTCTGAGATCTAATACATACTGAAGCACAGATGCATCAGTATTAGTAGTCTCCCTGTAAGAGAGGTGTGCTGCATGTGATTCTATGCTTTGCTGCTCAGGCTGTTTGTAGGAACTATGCAGGCAAACGCACAAAAAATTCACAGGCAGTCTCCGGGGCCCTTTTGATCTTCAAGGGCCACCTCTCATCCCAACTTCTGACACCATATGTAAGCGATGTGTGCAGAGGTACGCAATGGAGACTGGTTTTAAGGTGAAATTAAATAAGGCTTTATTGCGCCTGTTGCTTTTAACACAGCAAACATGTAAAAATCCACAAACAAAATCTGCTCCACGTTGGAGTATATTTACACTTGTAGTCCAGCGATTCCCCAGCCCAAATCATAGAGACATTTATATATATATATATATATATATATATATATATATATATATATATATATATATATATATATATATATATATATATATATATATATATATATATATAGAAAGACATAGATAATCAGTCTTATAAGAAAAGTCTTATCTGTCTCGTAGTTGTAGGGGGAAGACTTCTCTTTTTCCAGGGTTGCTGCCTTTTCCTCAGGTTAGCTCAGCATTCAGGTGTAGAAGTCTTGTGAGCTCCAGACATCTGTGATCCCTCTGTCAGTCTCATCTGTGAGACTCAGGAACCTCTGCTCTGTCTGTTTCCTTGGTCAGCCCAGTTGTGGACTAAGGAATCACTCTTCCTGTCTCAAAGGCAGGCTTTTCTAACCAACCTCTAATCAGCCAGGTGGTGTTGGTTAATTGACTACCAGCAGTTAACTACCACACTGCTGGATTAGAGGCCCCTTTTTGATCAGGGACCAATCCCCTGTTACATACCTCCCCTGTTTGTGGGAAGCTCGGTCTTGCCACAGCCAAAGCCCATCCTTCCACTCTGATTAGAGATATCTCAGTGACTTGAATGAGAGTGGATGGAGGAGGAGAACCCTCAGTCCCGCTGGGATTGGAGCCCTTCCTCCAGTTTAGTAGTGTCTCCTCTAGAAGGTGCTTGTGATCAGCAGTCCTCAGTCACTCAAAGAGAACTTTTTCCAAGTCCAGTCTTCTACTGACCAAGTGGTCATGAGCTTTCCCCTGTGTCGGGCGCTCCTCTTTTTGTAGGCAGACTGTATGGCGACAGTCGCAGAGCGTATATGCATATTGCTTTCTTTCGCCATATTTCCCATGTACTCCCCTTTAGCACCAAATGTCCACTTCATGGTATCACAAGAGCACCCAAGAACAGCCCCCTGAGCCCTCAGTTCTTGAAGCTGTCTTCCTGCACTTTTCCCATTCAATGTAGTTGCCAGTTCAGCTTCTTTGGGATTGAGTTGCGATTCCAGCTCCATTTTCAGAGAACGTCCTATCTTTTCAGCTTCCTCAGCTAAGGATTCTTCTGGCTTTGATTCTGCACTCCTACCTCTACCCTGTTGGGCGGCTGTAGGTTTGACTAGTGCTTTCTTAGGTGGCTCAAACTTCGTAATCTTGTTTTGAAGGTGAGTGGTGTCCCCAGCTCTCACTGTACCCTTGTCCTCATTTGCATTAGTTACTGTGGGATACCGATGCTTGGGCAGAGCCAATACCTTTTTCCGTATTGGAGGCATCTGTAAGTTACTGGTCTGCAGAGTCTCCCTCTGTTTCTTGAGTGTATCCTGCCATTCTCCTTTTAGAGTCTTTATTTCTTCCCTGTGCTTTCTCTGAGCTTGCTTCCACCAAACATTCATTATTTTGTGGAGGACTGTGAACTTCTTTGCTTGGGCCGCTGATACTCGTCTCAGTTTCTGGACCTTTTTACGCTCCCTCTTGTACCGAGTCACCTGGCCTCTAAGCTTAGCCTCTAGTGATGCTTTGGTGATGGTCACGGTAGCCTTCAGTTTATCATGCTGTTTTGCGAGGACACACTGGTTAATCAGACGTTCCTGCAGCACTTGTATGTCATTAGCTGCCTGCAGATTTTCTTCCTGCAGAGTTCGTTGCTTCTCCTTGGCATTCTGAGGGTGTGTATGCAGACCTTGCAGTTGGTTCTGCAGTCGGTGCTCTGCTTCAAACTTCTCCTTCCAACAGTTTCTTTATTTTTTCAAGCTCGTGCAGCTTTTCATTGTTTCCATTGACGTGGTCTGTCAACTCAGAATTTTCTTTTTTTAATCTTAAATTTTCTCTATTTTCAGTCTCTGTACTATTCAGGGCCTCTTTGTAGTCCACCTTCCATTTTCGCACCTCTGCTTGGAGACTGACTGTCTCCTGGCGTGAGATTTCCTTCTTTAGGTTAAGGGTCTGAAGCTCCTTCTGAGAGACTTTGAGATCTGTATTAAGATTGACAATAATTTCTTTAGAATTGTCCAGCTCCTCAGCGAGATTATGAAGTTCCTTTTTGGAGACTTCCATTTTTTTGCGGCAGGTGCCGATCTCGTGGTGTGAGGCATCCAGTGCTGTGCGGAGTGTATGAACCTCCTTCTGAGATACGTCCACCTCTGTCCGGACACTGTTGACCTCCTGTTGTGAGGCATTCAGTTGTACGAGAAGAGTGTGAACCTCTTGCTGAAAGACTGTAATCTCCTTCAGTGCCTCCTCATACTTCCGCTTCAGCTTAGCCATCATTTTATCGGATTGGCCCTGCTTTTCCACCATGGTGGTATTAGTAGTGTTTGCAGCATCTACTGTAGCTCAGCCTTGAGATCGTCCAATTCTGTCCTGGCCAAAGAGTACATTGTGAGCACATATTTCTGTAGGTTCACGTTATTTTTCAGTAGCTCTGCGTTATCATCTTTCTTCAGTTTCAATTGTTCCGGAGCAGATCACAGTCACGCCTGGCAATTTTCAGGGCATCTTCAGGGATGGTCAAGGGATCGTCACTCATTGGTTCCAGCTCCGCTTCCCTGGTATGGTTGGTTGAGGGTTTCTCACTATTAGCACTGGACAGACACTTCTTTGGGGTACACGACTTCTGCCTTGGGCCCTCTGGATATTCGGTCATCTGCGGGACGAAATCTCCATTTTCTCTAGGCTGCAGGGCATCTTGGTCCCCCTTTCCTCCACGGGATCTGCAGATGTGTCTGTTCCTTCCATGGAAAGTGAAGACACACTTTTCTTTTTTTGCCTCTTTGTTTTGGATGACTCCGTCCCATCAGGAATACTGGAGTCTCCATCTTTATTTGGAATTTTAGCAGCTTAACTGGATCCACCATGCTTTTCTTGCGATTGTATTAGCTGGCGTATACAGTATATTCGGTGATCTGCTGCTCCCGCTCTTGCCAATCGCATTCGTCATCATAGAGAGCGGTCTTTTCGGTTCTTACCGAGTTCAGACACCATCACCATTTTTGGGGTGTTTTGTGGGTGTGACTCGGTTAGGGTTCCCCATAAGAGATATCTTCCTCCTTATCGGACTGGAAGGGCCACTCTTCCATGGGGTAGGGTTCATTACAGGAATTCTGTATCTTGTCCTCCATTTTGGGGCTATCAGGTGTATTTTTCTTCCTGACCTCTGGAGGCGCTATTGCAGCTGTTGCCACTGTATTTGCTAGAACCCCAAATTTTGGTAGTCCTATAGGTGGGCAGACTTTGCTTTTAGAGTTCAAAGCTCTCACAGGCGTCTCTGTAGACTTTTTCTTTACTTTGGTATGTTTTACAATATTAGCAGTGCTGTGCATGCATTCACTCTCATCGTCTGAATAAGGCCTGAAGGGGCACTGCTCCGTGTGGTGGGGTTCTTTACAGCAGGAACACATTTTCTTCCCCATTTTTGCAGAGTCTGTATTTGACTTCAGCTGGGTGGCCATTTTAAATTCCCAGAATCAGTACCTTGCGTCGGTCACCGTCTTTAAAAGTTTCCCTGCTTCAGCGCAGTCTTGCATCAATTTTCACACTTTTCTGCATATACTCCATTCACAGCTGGTAGTCCTATGCGGTGTGGCAGCCTTTAGTTCCAGAATCAGTACCGCTTGTGGGTCACCGTCTGTATTCACTGCTTCAGCGCAAAAAAAATGTTATTATTATTTTTTTTAAAGAAAACAACAAAGCCTAGCTCCTCTGGAGCGCTAACTCACTTCTTGAACCCTGACTACGGCTGGAAGGCAAAGCCCCCTTTTCAACAACCATATTACACATTATTGTGATAAGCAAGTAAGGTTTACCTGCTTCAGCAGTCTCTCTCTCTCTCCTCTTGGGATTGGGAAAAAGAGTCCATCTGTGGTTTTGTGGCTTTCTTCAGTGCAGTGTAGATTTCCTGCCTGGATGTGTATCCCTTTAATTCTGGTCTCTGCAGCATGTGATTCTTTGCTTTGCTGCTCAGGCTGTTTGCAGGAACTATGCAGGCAAAAGCACAAAAAAATTCACAGGCAGTCTCCGGGGCCCCTTTGATCTTCAAGGGCCACCTCTCATCCCAACTTCTGACACCATATGTAAGAGATGTGTTCAGAGGTACGCAGTGGAGACTGGTTTTAAGGTGAAATTAAATAAGGCTTTAATGCGCCTGTTGCTTTTAACACAGCAAACATGTAAAAATCCACAAACAAAATCTGCTCCACGTTGGAGTATATTTACACTCGTAGTCCAGCGATTCACCAGCCCAAATCATAGAGACATTTATATATATATATATATAGAAAGACATAGATAATCAGTCTTATAAGAAAAGTCTTATCTGTCTCGTAGTTGTAGGGGGAAGACTTCTCTCTTTCCTGGGTTGCTGCCTTTTCCTCAGGTTAGCTCAGCATTCAGGTGTAGAATTCTTGTGAGCTCCAGACATCTGTGATCCCTCTGTCAGTCTCATCTGTGAGACTCAGGAACCTCTGCTCTGTCTGTTTCCTTGGTCAGCCCAGTTGTGGACTAAGGAATCTCTCTTCCTGTCTCAAAGGCAGGCTTTTCTAACCAACCTCTAATCAGCCAGGTGGTGTTGGTTAATTGACTACCAGCAGTTAACCACCACACTGCTGGATTAGAGGCCCCTTTTTGAACAGGGACCAATCCCCTGTTACATACCTCCCCTGTTTGTGGGAATCTCGGTCTTGCCACAGCCAAAGCCCATCCTTCCACTCTGATTAGAGATATCTCAGTGACTTGAATGAGAGTGGATGGAGGAGGAGAACCCTCAGTCCCGTTGGGATTGGAGCCCTTCCTCCAGTTTAGTAGTGTCTCCTCTAGAAGGTGCTTGAGATCAGCAGTCCTCAGTCGCTCAAAAAGAACTTTTTCCAAATCCAGTCTTCTACTGACCAGGTGGTCATGAGCTTTCCCCTATATCGGGCGCTCCTCTTTTTGTAGGCAGACTGTATGGCGACAGTCGCAGAGCGTATATGCATATTGCTTTATTTCGCCATCTTTCCCATGTACTCCACTTTAGCACCAAATGTCCACTTCATGGTATCACAAGAGCGCCCAAGAACAGCCCCCTGAGCCCTCAGTTCTTGAAGCTGTCTTCCTGCACTTTTCCCATTCAATCTAGTTGACAGTTCAGCTTCTTTGGGATTGAGTTGCGATTCCAGCTCCATTTCCAGAGAAAGTCCTATCTTTTCAGCTTCCTCAGCTAAGGATTCTTCTGGCTTTGATTCTGCACTCCTACCTCTACCCTGTTGGGCGGCTGTAGGTTTGACTAGTGCTTTCTTAGGTGGCTCAAACTTCGTAATCTTGTTTTGAAGGTGAGTGGTGTCCCCAGCTCTCACTGTACCCTTGTCCTCACGGGCATTAGTTACTGTGGGATACCGATGCTTGGGCAGAGCCAATACCTTTTTCCGTATTGGAGGCATCTGTAATTTACTGGTCTGCAGAGTCTCACTCTGTTTCTTGAGTGTATCCTGCCATTCTCCTTTTAGAGTCTTTATTTCTTTCCTGTGCTTTCTCTGAGCTTGCATCCACCTATCATTCATTATTTTGTGGAGCACTGTGAACTTCTTCGCTTGGGCCGCTGATACTCGTCTTATTTTCCGGACCTTTTTACGCTCCCTCTTGTACCGAGTCACCTGGCTTCTAAGCTTAGCCTCTAGCGATGCTTTGGTGATGGTCACGGTAGCCTTCAGTTTATCATGCTGCTTTGCGAGGACACACTGGGTAATCAGACGTTCCTGCAGCACTTGTATGTCATTAGCAGCATGCAGGTTTTCTTCCTGCAGAGTTCGTTGCTTCTCCTTGGCATTCTGGGGGTGTGTATGCAGACCTTGCAGGCAAGTATTGTCTTCCTTACTATACCTGGCCTGGCAAAACTAACACCACACTCCGGATGCGCTCCCTTTGCTATGGGTGCGTGTATCCCTACGTCCCACCTCAGCACAGGGGACGGGTCTGGTCTGCGGGCAGCACCGGCGTAACACCCGCCTTACCTATTCACTGGCAGGAATCACAGGAGCGGCAGAAATCTGCCACATCCCCTAATGCCCCCGGCCAGTAGTAACGCTGCAACAGCCGGGCTCTCGTCCGAGTGACCCCCTGGTGCCCCGCTAGTGGAATTGAGTGGGCTACCTGTAACAACTGGTGCCTATACTAACTCAGTACCACTAACTGTTGTCTACCGGTCCAGACCCTATCTAGACCCATAGCCGTCTGCTCTCTATATAAGAGCTCACAGTGCCATGAGAAACATTCTGTAAGGGATCGGGGGGCACGTCCTGCACAAGATGCCCCCTCCTCACTCACCCCGGCCCCCGCATCTGTCGCTGCCTCGGTTCTCCCTCTTGCTCCAGCGCAAGCAGGTCCCTCCTCCTTCCCCACGGAAGCCGGGTCCCACTTGGGCCGCGCGCGCCAGCCCGACAGCATTACAGATCGCGCGCATGGACCCGCACTTCTTGTAGACAATGTCCTGCGCCTGTCTCCACCCCCAGCCATCGTGGGATGCTGCGCAACGTGCTCAAGAAGCGCAACCGCCCCTAATCCTCCCCCTTGGTCCTTCTCACTATCCCTGCAGCTCTGGGGGTGCACTTCCGCTCCTTCCCTTCTCCCATTGGCCTTTGCTCTGCATTTAGTTCATGTCCCCGCGTTCAGTCAGTGCTCAGCATAATCTTCTTAGCTCCGTGCTGTTTGGTTTTGTGCTTGGCTCTCTCTTGTGTTTTCTAGTCTCCTCGTTCCTGACCTGCCCTGTCTGCGTGCCCTCTCTGGATCTCGATTTCTAGCAAACGGAGACTCGACTACGCTTACCTCCCTTCTCCTCGGACTCCGCAAACGGACAACAACGACGTGGCTCTCTCTACTCCCAGACCATTGGCTTACAGACTCGACTATGCTTCCCTCTGTAACCCAGGATACGGCAAGAACCCGACTAACCTTTCTCTACAGCCCTAGACACGGCTATGCTCAATACCACACTCCGGGTACGCGTCAGCTGCTGTGCGTGTGTGGGTTCTCCCTTCTCCACCTCAGTACCGGGGTCTTGTCAGGTTTGCAGGCAGCACAAGCGTTACAATATGCTGAGCCCAACAAACCCTGACCCCCCTGAGGTGGACTCAGTCTTGGCCTTGATCTCTGAAAATTTTTCCTATCTGCAGGATCAGATCTCACTCAACAAGTTTCTACATTGTCCCTGCAACAACCTCAAGCTAACGTTGTTAGACCTGCATCCCTCTCTCCCGTTGTCCAAGAGGTGGCTGCCGCACTTGAACCACGGATTCCTACGCCTAACAGGTATGCCGGAGACCCGCTCGCATTCCGGGGTTTTCTTAACCAGTGCCACATACAATTGGAGCTCACTCCCTCTCGCTTTCCTACTGACCATACCAAAGTAGCCTATATTATTGCCCTATTGACCAGGGAGGCATAAGCTTGGGCCTCATACATCTGGGAATTAAGGCCCAAATTCACCCATGACTTCGCAAGTTTTAAAAGGGAGTTTTGCCAAGTCTTCGATACCCCTGGTCGTAGGCACATGGCCGCATCCTCTCTTTTCCACATTTCGCAGGGTCGGAGGTCTATAGCACGGTAAGCGTTGGAGTTTCGGACTATTGCGGCAGAGACAGATTGGAATAACGGGGCGCTCTCCGCCGCCTTCTGGCAGGGACTATCTGGATTGCTGAAGGACGAGTTGGCCTCCCAGGAGAGACCGCCATCTCTAGAGGACTTAATTGCCCTTTGCATAATGGTAGACCAACGGTTGCAGGAGAGACGTACCGAGCGCCAGACTCCCCGTTTTTTTCTGCCGATGTCTTCCATCCCCAGGACTTCGCTACTGAGCCTCCCAGCTTTGGATGCACCTGAACCTATGCAGCTGGTAGCCAACAACTCTCTTCCTCGGAGAGACTGCATCGCAGGAATGAGGGTCTCTGCTTTTACTGCGGCTACCGCGGACACACCTTGTCACGTTGTCCCCTGAACCGGGAAACACTAGCACCAAGTGAGGTATGAGGGGATCTCATTGGGTACTATTTCTTCTCTCCCCTCTAACAAGGTGAATCACCCCAAGAGAATCCTCTTGCCCGTCCTTCTTGAAGGGCCCAACTTCTGGGTTTGTGCCTCAGCCTTCCTCGACTCCGGTTCCGGGGGTTATTTCGTGGACCAGGACTTTGCTGTCGAGAACAACAGCCCACTGATGAAGAAGGCGGTACCTGTCGGTCTCGAGGCCATAGATGGACGGCCGCTCCAGACTGCCTTCATTTCCCTTGAGACACCTCTCTTGTCACTATCCACAAAGGACAGACACTCTGAGCTGATCTCCTTTGACGTCATCCATTCTCCTTCGGTTCAGGTCATCCTGGGACTGCCGTGGTTTCAAAGACATAACCCTGTCATAGATTGGACTGACAAGTCATCCATTCAATGGAATTCTCTCTGTCCAGGAACCTCGACTTCCCCAGTAGCGGTACTTGCCGGCCTGGATTTTACCACTCTGGGGGAGACCTCCCTGCCCGAAGTCTATTCAGAATTCCTGGAGATCTTCAATAAGACCCACGCCAAGGTCCTCCCGCCACACCGTTCATTTGACTGCCCTATTGATTTGGTGCCTGGGTCCGTTCTTCCCAAAGCCAGGTCTTACCACTTATCCTTGCCGAGACTAAGGCCATGGCGGAGTACATCGAGGAGAACCTCAAGAAGGGTTACATCCAAAACTCTACCTCTCCAGCCGGAGCAGGGTTTTTTTTTGGTGGAAAAAAAAAAGACGGGACACTTTGCCCTTGTATCAACTATCGGGGCCTCAATAAGGTCACGATAAAGAACCACTACCCCCTACCCTTAATCTCGGAACTCTTCGAAAGACTGCAAGGAGCCACTATTTTTTGTAAGCTTGATCTGCGGGGTGCTTACAATTTGATTCGTATCCGTGAAGGGGATGAGTGGAAAACCGCGTTCAACAAGCGTAGCGGCCACTGTGAATATCTGGTAATGCCGTTTGGGCTATGCAATGCACCTGCCGTTTTTCAAGACTTTATGAATGAGATCTTTTGCGATGTCCTAAATATTTTTGTGATTGTATACCTGGATGATAATCTAATTTTTTCCAAAACTCTGGTTGAACACATCCAGCATACTAAGCTTGTCCTTTCTCGTCTTCAAAGAAATCGACTCTACGCTAAGAGGGAGAAATGCCTGTTTCACCGGTCTTCGACTGCATTCCTGGGGTATATAATCTCCGACAAGGGCTTCACTATGGATCCGGAAAAACTCAAGTCGGTATTAGAATGGCCACAACCCAACTCCTTAAAGGCGATCCAGCGATTTCTCGGTTTCGCTAATTATTACCGGAAGTTTATTCGGAATTTCTCTGCCACGGTGGCACCAATTACCGCTCTTACCAAAAAGGGGGCCGATCCTTCTTCCTGGCCTCCTGAAGCTAGTCGGGCGTTCGACTCCCTGAAGAAGGCATTCGTCTCTGCCCCTATCTTATGGCACCCTCTCTTTTACATTAGAGGTCGATTCCTCTGATATTGGAGCAGGCGCTATTGTTTCCCAAAGAGCCGCTCCCCAAGAAAAACTTCATACCTGCAGTTTTTTTTCCAAAAAATTCTCTCCTGCTGAGAGGAATTATGATGTCAGTAACAGGGAACTGTTAGCCATAAAGATGGCCTTTCAAGAATGGAGACACCTGCTAGAAGGGACCGAGGAACCCATTGCGTTCCTCACAGACCACAAAAAAAATTATATATTGAAGGCGCTCGTCATCTCGGTTCTCGCCACGCTCGCTGGGTTCTGTTCTTTTCCAGATTAAATTATACCATCTCATACATCCCGGGTACCAAGAATGTTAAAGCGGATGCCTTGTCCCGTCAGTGTGCCACAGAGGAGAGGTCTGAGGAGATCCCTGAGAGCATCTTATTTCAGCGAACTCCTTTGATGAGTAGCGCTGTTGCTCCGACGGCATTCATTCGTTCCATGTACAAACGCAGGGCTAGCCTGAAAGCGGGTCAAAAGAACAATCGACCTCCGGTGTGTCCAGATGTGCCTACCCCTGCTTTTCTGGCCCAGTATAGAGACTATTTGCAAGGTCCCTCACCAAGGCCAAAACCTATTGCTGCTCAACCGATATTGAGCATAACTTTAGTGTCTGGTACCGGGGATGTAACGGTTCAGGACTCGGATACGTTCAAGGCCCTTTTGCCCTCTACCAGTATGGCTAGTCTCCAGGTGTCTTGTCGCTCTTCTCTTGCAGGGACTTCTGACCAGGGAACACTTTCTACCCAATTGTCTCAGGGTGGGTTACCGCCTGGGGAAGCTGATCGAGCCACGAGAGAACGTTACTCTAAAAAGAGGAGCCTGCGGGCCTCTAAGACTCATATTCCCTCTTGAGACTGGAAGGACTGGTCTTATGGGAATACCAGGTTGACCGATGATAAAGATATTGCTGATGATGCATGCAGTGTAAATAGTGGATTCAGTCATTATACTATGTCAGTTACATCTGATATTTCCACATCCACCAACACTACCTCACTCACAGGGTCTGCTGTAGCAGGGTCCGCTGGGTCTTACCCATGGTGTCATCCTAGGTTTCAGGGATATGTACCCTTTATGGACCGCACAAGGTTCTTACTCGAAACCGAGACCATAGTAGATGATTGGTAGGCGGAAGGAGTGTTTAGTCCTGATGAGGCTGCACGAGAAATGAGGAGAAGAGAAGACATTATAGCGGGTATTGTACAGCCTACGGGTAAAATCTCTGAGAATTATGTGCCCCCGGTGCAAGAACCGTTGCACTGGGTTCCGCCAGGTAAGAGGAGGGGAGAAACAAGGACATTGGAGCACAGCAAAAAGACAGGCTGGCGGCAGTGACTGCGTGCAAAAGCTTTATTCCGGCAACATTGCCATTAAAAAGGTAAGGTAAGGCTGAAGGTCGCCGGCTCACTAAGATTAGCCCAGCTGAGCGGCATGTAGTACAAAAGTACCGGAGTTCTCATGGGTTCGAGTATCCATATGTCCCTGAGCCGTTAATGTGGGAAATTTACGCCCACCGTGAACAATGTTTAGTGGAAGCTGTAAAGGCTTACATACTGGAGAACAGTCGAAGTACCTTTCATAACATACATGCGAGGATAGCGTATCTAGTGCAAGTTTGGAAGGTAGGTAGGGCGATCACTGTATATGGACAGGATGGAGTACATCTCAGAATGAAATCCCAAGAGGGTGTTCTCAATCACAGTCACTGATGAGCCAGGAACACTATTACTGATGAGAAGGTTCTCCATGTTGGATGAACCTATGTTAATACTACAGCCATTTTGTATGTGTTTATTAAATACCTGACGTGCTGTTTTTCACAGAGAACTGTATACAGGTATTATGCATATTAATGTGATGATCATGTGAAATGTTGTATTGTTTTGTTCAGGTTTCATTTGACAATGGTACCCGAAAATGTAGGACCCAAGCGGGGTCGTTGGGAATCCATCAGAAGGAGAGTGTAGCAGGGTCACCCCATACTACTATTCTGCCCTTTGGCTGGCAGTAAACCCTGGTACAATCAGGTTGCCAGTAGTTGTTATGGGGTTTTCCCCCTCACCTTTGGTACTGCACTTCAGTGACAGTAGAGGGTGGTACATCCTATTGTAGCTGGGGCACGCTTAGTTAAGTTATGGTGGGTAAAAATGTGACAAAAATCCTCCACAGTAAAGCATATAGCAAATGGAAATATTACTGTATGCTCATGGGATAGGTGAAACCTATACCATGCTTCAGTTTGCAAAGCCAGTATGACCAACCCCACACTGATGAGACCCAATAAGGTCGAAACGGCTGTCAGTGTGTGGGTTTACTCGCTATGCATCTTAACCCAGGCTGTGCTCAATAGCTGTGAAATGCAGCAAGCATAAGCTTATAGGGGACAGTGTTATATGGTTTTGAAGCAAAAGGTGGCACTGCGTGCTCATTTGCATGTCATTTCCCAGAATCCCTTGCTGCAGTGGAAGTGCTGTGTCCTGGTTGATAATGGTGAAAGACGGGGTTGCAGACCTGTCTAAGGTTGCGGGCATGGTCAGCGCTTAGCTGCTGACCCGCACTGAGCTGCGCTCACGCTTGTCAATGAGTCCCTGCAGCCGCAATGAGAGCGGTTTTAGCAGGGGCTCGCGCACACTTCCGCAGGTGTGCAGATGCGTAGCAGACAGAAAAATTTAAGTTTCGGCGCTGAGGGCCGGTCACATAAGCGGTTCGCCCAATGAGGGCGAACCAGCTCCGTGACGTCACTGGCCCGCCCATAGACATGCCCCCGGACGGAGTGTGTAGTAAGGCCAGGCCTAAGCCTCTGCGCGCCTCCGCACGGCTGCAGTCTCTATGGACTCAGCCGAAGACATTCAAATGAGCATACAGGAATATTTCCATTCGCTATATGCTTTACTGTGGAAGGTTTTTGTTATGGTTTTGTCACGTTTTTACCCACCATAACTTAAGTGTGTGTGTGTGTGTGTGTGTGTGTGTGCGCGCGCGTGCGTGCGTGCGTGCGTGCGTGTGTGTGTGTGTGTGTAAAATGGAAATATTACTTTATGCCCATTTGCATGTATATATATATAGTTTTGAAGCAAAAAGTGGCACTGTGTGATCATTTGCATGTAATTTCCCAGAATCCTTTGCTGCAGTGGAAGTGCTGTGTGCTGGGTGATAATGGTGAAAGGCAGGGTTGCAGACCTGTCTAAGGCTGCGTCCATAGAACGTGGAGCAGCGCTGAGCCGCGTGGACGCTGATGCTCACCTGATCAAACAGCGTCCGCGATCGGGAGGCGGGGCAGTGACGTCGGTGGGCCAATCGCCCTTGACACACCGACATCAACGTCACGGCGCTGACGTCACGGCGCCGTGACGTTGACGCTGTTTTGCGCTGATTGGATGTTTTCAGCCGACAGCACGCTGAAAAACAGCTTGGCTGTCGGCTGAAAAATCCAACTCGTCAGCACGCCTGAGCCCCCTCTAAAGACATCCTCATTGAGGATGCCGGGGCTCAGCGCGGAGCGTCCGCATGGCTCAGCACGGCTTGTCCTTCTATGGACGTGGCCTAAGACATACAAATGAGCACACAGTAATATTTCCATTTGCTATATGCTTTACTGTGGAGGATTTTTGTTACTTTTTTTACCCACCATAACGTACGTGTGTGTGTGTGTGTGTGTGTGTGTGTGTGTGTGTGTGTGTGTGTGTGTGTGTGTGTGTGTGTGTGTGTGTGTGTGTGTGTGTGTGTGTGTGTGTGTGTGTGTGTGTGTGTGTGTGTGTGTGTGTGTGTGTGTGTGTGTGTGTGTGTGTGTGTGTGTGTGTGTTTGTTTTGTTTTATTTATTTATAGTATAATAAATGGTATATAGTGAGTATAGAGGTTATAAGTGGTATAGAACGGGTACACTGTAGTCTACAAGTAGAGACTACCATGGAGCCAGTATTTACAATGTCTTATCTTACACCTGATAGGTTCCTTCCACTGTCTGTCAATCCCTCATCTAACCAATTGCAAGCCTTATCCCCCCTGCCAAGGGTGTGTTTAGCCTAAACACATGACGTGTGGTCAGCTGACAGACCCGGAAGTTGCTGCAAACTCGATGGCTGCAGGTACCACAGTGTTCAGGCTAATCAGATCTGGGGGTTTCACACACAACCTGACTGTACATTTATACAGTATACTATAACTGTGTCTGGTTTAATAGATACAAGTTTTTACATTAATAATTAACTTATATGTCTGAAAACTGCTGTAACTTTAGATTGTATTCTGGGAAGGGACTCCTTTAAAAAAAATGTTTTATATGTTTTCTTTTGTCTCTGAGGCATATTCCCTTTGTCTCCTATTATTTTGTCATTACTTTTACTGCGGTGAAGTGCTGTGCACATGGATGACGCTATACAAATAAAGATATACATACAAACAACTTATTTGTCCAGAAACTGATTATTATAATATTTTATACTATTCTAATATAATACTATTATAAATATTATAGTATTATACTATTATGAATATGTATGAATTTGTAGTAGTATGTATGTGTGTGTGTGTATATATATATATATATATATATATATATATATATATATATATATATATAATTATATTATAATATATACACACATTTTGTAAATTATATGTACTATATATGTATGTGTTTATACTGTATACTGCTTATAAATAATGTATACTATTAATGTATGTCTTTATTTATATAGCGCCATTAATGTACTTAGCGCTTCACAGTAGTAATACACGTGACAATCATATAAATAATATCATGGGAATAAGTGCTTCAGACATAAAAGTAACATGTCGGAAGAGGAGTCCCTGCACCAAAGAGCTTTCAATCTAATATATATATATATATATATATATTCTAAGAAACTGAAGTACTGTATATGTACATATTAAAATATGTACATATAAATATATATATATATGTGTGTGTATATATTAGAAATATTGGTATACATAGATTATCTTTGACTTAAGTAATTATTTATTTTATGAGGCTACCACAATTCTGAAAATACAGAAGTGCTATTTTGGGTTTAAGAGAAAAATATATATTATTACAACAGTTATTTGGGAAGAAATACAAATTACTATTATTTAAGGCTATCAAATACCCAAAAGTAAATGGGTGCTTTTGATTTGTGTTATTTGTCTCCAAAAAGATGTATACAGATTAACATAACACTCTTTTCTGTATGTACAACAAGCTAAAGAAACTGAGGAGATCACAGCAAAATCTGAGGATTCAGAGGTAATGGAGAATGGGTTAAACCGTTAAAGGGCCAGTCCTACATATGAGCAAAGTGACCCAATGACAGTGACATGTTTAATGGGTTAAAGGGTCAGTTGTATGTACGAGCAAAGTGACCTAATGGCAGTGACATGTTTAATGTGTAGGAGCAAAGTGACATAATGACAGTGACAGGTTTAATCTCTTCTAATAAATATTGTGTATAATGCAATTAATTTTTTTAATAGGAATCTGATTCCAGTGAAGAGATTAACAGTGCATCGGAAAGTACGTTTTTTATTTATCTATCTGTGAGGGAAAGGAGGGCAACGGGAAAGAAAAAGGAAGGAGAGGACAATGGGAGAGGAGTGTGAGAGAAAAAGAAAGCAGGATGGGAGAGGAGGATGTGGGGTTGGAGGGAGAGGGGTGGGTTGAAAGTAGAGATGTAAAGTGGAAGGGGAGAAAATGGAGAGAACGATGGGAAAAAGAAGGCAAGAAGAGGGTGACGGGAGCGAAAGGAGGGAGAGGGGGACGTGAAAGGAGCTGATATGAGGATGATCTTTACTGAAAGAGTAGTGGATGAATAGAACAGCTTCCCAGCAGAGGGAGTGAGAGGTTAATACAGCAATGATTTGGAATAGACACAACCAGGTTTTCAATATGGGAAGAAGGCATTGATCTAAGGGGTCCGAGGCCTCACCGGAGTGTTGTTAGATGCGATGGATTACGGGGGCTGATTCTCTGTGCTCTTTCTTTGCAGTGGATTTCTTGCGCAATCTCTTCTCCCGGACCATGGGACTCAGCACCCCGGAGAAAGTTCTGGATGAGCTGAGCCTGGAAGGGGTGGGCAGGTTTATGCAGAGTGAGAGATGTAAGCCGACACTACATGTCCTTTTAAAGCATCTCATACATGTGTGCGGTTGGTGGAGATCTCTCTGACCTCTGCTAATTGCAACTCCCTTCCTGCCCGCAGGTAAAAACGTGGTGTGTATGGTGGGAGCTGGCATCTCCACGTGTAAGTAACAATGAGACTCCTTATAATTATTTTCCTAACTGAACCTATATATACTGTACTCTAAATAACTTCTACCCCTAATGGAGCCTACAACTGCTCCCTATAAATCCTCCCATTACTTCTGTTATAACAGCTACCTATACCACCTCTGACCACTCCTATAATTTCTCCGTATATAGATATTGGCAACGTTATTGCAACGCCTGGTGCACTCCCCCAAGTGAAATAGCAAGAGAGCCCAACCCCTTCTTGTGTGCGGCTGATTCAAACCAATGGCCGCTTTTCCTCCTGGTGCGCGGTGTATGTCCCTCTGCATCACGCCACGGGTTGGAATAACGTTAGCTACATCTTTACCTCCTCTACCCACTCTATAACGTTTCTCCTAAACACTCATATTATTATTATCGTTTATTTGTAAAGCGCCAACATATTCCGCAGTGTGGTACAAGGAGGTATAGGTATTTGATCATGCACATACAGATGCATACTATATAACTACTCCTATAACTCCTACCCTAACCGCTCCTATAAGTCCTCCTCTATCCTCTCAGCATTAACTCCTCCATTAAATGCTCCCTGTTCTCTAATTCCTTCCCACACTGAACTTATGAACACTCCCTATAACTGCTACATATAAGTCCTCCTCTTTAGCTGCAGGGATCCCTGATTTCCGCTCCCCCAGCAGCGGTCTGTACTCTAACCTTCAAAAATACAACCTGCCGTATCCCGAGGCCATCTTCGAAATCGGATTTTTTAAGGTAAAAACAGCTCTTAACCCCTTTAGTGCCCTATTGATGAACGTCAATAAAAGTGCCACCCCAGGGCCCTTATGATGTAGACCAGCGGTGCGCAATCTGTGGGGCGCGACCCCCAGGGGGGGCGCGAGACTGCCGACGGGGGGCGCGGGGTTTACAGAGGCCCCGCGAGCTTCCCGAAGGCACTTAAATTAAGTGCCGGGGGAGCTGCAGGGCCTCTGTAAACCATACTTACCCGTGGCTCCGGCGGCTTCCTCCCGGCGTCGCCATGGCAACGCGGCGTCAAAATGACGCTGCGAGGTCATGTGACGTCACGTTGCTATGGCAACGTGACGTCATTACGCCGGTGCGAGGGTAAGTTGGGGTTGGGGGGGCGCGGGAGTGAGGGGACAGCCGGCAGGGGGGCGCAGGGAAAAAAGTTTGCGCCCCCCTGATGTAGACCATATATCATTGGCCCTTGTTCGGTTTTTATTGCCTACAAGCATACCCCGCATTGACGTACGCAATGGGTCCAGAGCATGTATGTAAAGTGAAAATGTACTTAAAGTGAAGCAGTACCTTTTTTTCCACTTATCGATGCATGTACTGTAATTGCTGTTCAGGACGTGCCTGTGTCCTACTCACAGGCGCATGGGCGAGCTGCCGTTTTCCAATTGGGCGAGGGAAACAGTGTGTCACACAACTACGGCGGTCTGTAGGACAGAATTTGTCCGTACTTGCGAAGCGAGCGTACGGACACAGGGGAATGGTGCTATTGTAAATGGGTCCGTAAAGTGAAGGTCCGTATAGAGGGGTATGCTTGTACTACATTGAAGGGGCAGCCTCGTCCCCCCTGCCTGTCACATCCGGAACTAAAGCCACATCACGTGATCGCACCAAAGAGCCGTCACTTGATGCAGAAGGGCTGGAGTGTCCGTGGTCAGGGAGTTGTTAATATCGGGAAGGAGAGACATATAGGAAGGCGAGGGAGGAAGACCAGTGATAAAATTAATGTTGTCCCCCTCCCACTCTTTGTCCTTGGGGGGAAAAAAGAAAGGGTGAAATAGAAAAGAGAGTGAGAGTACAGATAAAGATTAATGTCTTCCCCCTTTCTCTGTATCGGAGATGAGCATGTGGCTGGGCCACTTTTAGCTTTCCATCCATTATAACATTGATATTTCCCTACAGATTTTACTTGCCAGCTGGGACAGGAAAGGGTAAAATCAGACAAGTCACTCAGAGATAACTTTTGCATCCTTATCAGTTTTAGCTCAGTGTTTTGTAATGCAGCAGGCAAAAGCTCTGGGAAATATCTATGTTAAAAGGGACAAACTCTGTCTGCTCATTTACATGTCATTACCCAGAATCCTTTTCTGTAGCTTAGCCACCGTGTGATATGTGATAGTGGGGCGAGTGAAGCAGGTTTGATGATGGTGGAAAACACGCAGACGGGTTCTCTCTATATCAACTATTATGTATAGTGCAGAGTCGGTGTCACTAATTCACTTTGAATTATTTGTTCCCGCTCCAGGAAAATCCGGAGCCGTTTTTTGCTCTGGCTCGAGAGTTGTACCCAGGGCAGTTCAAGGTAAGAATGTTAGAGAGAAGCAGGGTATTTGTATGGTGATAAGTAAAAATGAATAGAGTTTTAAGTTATGTATTGCATTGCTTGCGCAACGTTTGACAAAAACATATTTGGATATGGCAAATGACAGTATATAATGTGTAATAAAGTTCATTTTTGATAGAAATTGATATACAGTATTTACTCTATTTAAAAAAATGTCGAAGAGAGAAGCTGGGGTATTTTTTATGAAACATTGTTCAATAGAAAGGAGGGAGGTCACTGTCACGGGAGACCAATGCTTTTAACAACTTAATTACCGGATCTTTTGATTGAACAAAGCGGGAGATAAAATAAATTGTGAGTTATTTACACGAGAAACACACACAGTTTGATTTACAAAATAACACGAATAAACACTTACTGGAACCGGGAAAAACAAAATAAAATGTCCACGGAACGAACTTCACATAAATAAAGTCTCCAGGCACTAATTCCCAGGAGCGGGGTTGGTGCGCAAATAGAGCCGTGAGACAGTCTTTGGCTAGGGGCGCCGCATGCGACCGCTTGTTCTCCGCCGACAGTAATCTTTTCGTTCTGCCCTTGCAGGATTCGTTCACAAATCCTCAGTTCTAACGAACTCTTGAAGCGGGGTACAAATCTTAGTTACGATGGAATAGTCTTCGTACCGCACGATGTATCTTAGATTAATCTCCCGTCCCCACTGACTGCACAGACTTTTAAAACTATTCAAAGCCTATCTGTACTATGTGCAGCCAATCTCGGCGTGGGAACCAAACGCCCACCCTATGGCAGAGTTGCCAACAGTTCATGCAGCCGGGCAAGGGGCTTCATGGTATGCCAAGGGTCATGCGCTGACATCACACCTGAGCCGCTTAGCATACCTAACCAAGACCCCTTCTCTGGTGGAAGAATGTCTACCTCTGTCCCGGACATCTGGACATCTGCTGGGCAAACTGTTTATAATAAATCCTTCTAAAGTAACACTGTGATCTGTCACTGTCTTTGTTAAGTCCGGACTTCTGGCGACGCATCAGCAGGGTGCTTCAAAAGTCTGCACTTAAGTTTATGCATGATTCACTCCCATGGAATTGCCGGTCATATACTGAATCCCCAATGTATTCGCTGCCCCGCCTGTCTGAATGTTAATTTCTTTACTCTCATAACTTTAATGCACTAAAAAGAGAGGAACTTTCATTCATGACTTTGTATAAAAGTTAACAATAAGGAAACCATAACTGCTTCACTGCTTGTACCCCAGCAGCACTCGCACCAAATGTCATAGCGCTCGCATGCTCCTAACCTAAG
This sequence comes from Ascaphus truei, assembly GCF_040206685.1. NCBI lineage: Eukaryota > Metazoa > Chordata > Amphibia > Anura > Ascaphidae > Ascaphus > Ascaphus truei. The sequence continues at coordinate 12,030,674 of NC_134491.1, forward strand.
TTAGCTCCCTGCTTCTGTGCTGTGTGAAAAAGCGGCTGGAGTTAAAACCCTTTTTCCTCTTTGCGGTTTGGCAGTGAAACATTGTTGCAATACTCTGAACTAATACATACAAACTAATACACAAACTGTGACCGCACTCATACAATGTAACTTAGTATAATACATGTGGTCCCTTTATTCCTAGCGGGGGACACACAGACAATTCTAACGCATTTATAGGCTTGCAGCCAGCAGTGGGCTGCATAGCTGACACTTCACATTTATAATATGACTCAAGGGCACCCAGCCGGGCATAATACCTTTTATTTACTGGCCTGGGTTCCCCTTCACAGTCACAATGTTGGAGGAGCGGGTTATGTATATGAGAGGGATTAAATACGTGTAGAACAAGACTGTCAAACACACGGGCCGCATGCGGTCCAAAAGGGGTCACCCTGCAGCCACTCAGCCGACAGGCCCTGCGCTCGAATTATGGGGGAGAGCTGGGACATACAGCACTGGGCTGCCGGGATGGAAGTTGCATCCGGCTGCTGAACTTCCTCACCCCCAGCTGGCCCAGGCCACCTCTGACCCCCGATGTGCGCCAAAAGTAGGGCCCGGACAAAACTAGGGTTCAACTTTCGTGGGGTTTTTTGTGGTGGTGGGGGCATTGTGTGGGTTTTGTAGGGGAGGGTGGGTTTGTGTGTGAGGGTGGTTTTGTGTGTGTATTGTGGTGAGGGAGGTATTGTCTGTATTGTGGGGGGGTATTGTGTATGTATTGAGATAGGAGAGAGTGGGGGAATAGAGGCGAAGAGGTGGGGGGGAAAGGGAGAAATACAGTGGCCCCTTCTCTCAGGGCCACTTACCGGGTTTCCTCTTCTCTTGATGAGGGGATGGAGGAGCGGATGTGGGAAGGAGATGCCAGCGACACTTACATAAAAAGTGTACGCATAGGTGTGACGTGAGGGGGTACCCAGGCCAATAATAAAGGTAGTATGCCTGGCTGGGTGCCCCTGAGCCATATTGGGAATTTGTCAAGTGTCAGCTCTGCAGCCAAGTTATGGCATATAAACAGTATTACAATAAAAATGTGTGCATGTCTTAGTATTCCAGTCGTGTCAACCAGCGAGGATTTCCCTGCTTCAGCACAGACCAGAATAGTAAGACCAGGCAAGGGAATAATTCCCATTCAAAGGTTCCCCGGTATATGCCCAGAACCCAGGGGTGGGTTTCAGTGTATCTCCCACCAGGTATAAGGTGGCGAGAGAAATGTATTTTCTCAGTTTAGAGTGTACAATGTAGAGATGGTTTTTCTGTGAAAGTGTAAAATTAAAAACATTTTAAGTCCAGCACTTAGCAAGGTTTCAGCGGCTTTTTCCTAACTTCTGTTAGGAAGCTCCTAGAGCGCTGAAACTTTCTGTGCCCGTTATTCTGGGAGAAACATGAAAACCCTGTAACTCAATTTTTATAAGTTTATATAAAAATTGGTGAATGAAAGTCCCCCTATTTTAATTGTTCCAACATGTTAGGCACATTTGGACTTTCATTCAAACATCAGAGACAGGGAAAAACTCATTTTATGATTGTTCTCACTTAGAAATGCATTTCAGTAAAGTACTGTGAATGAGCTGAGCATATCCAGCTCCGAACTTCTAAAACATCCCGCTTGCTTGACGCCGCAATGTCTAGGAAGGTCCGGAGTTGAAAGGCTCAGAGCGACTAAGGTGTCAGGGTGGGCGGAATAACCCAAGTACCCCCCGCTTAGTGTAAAGTCCGGGCAGTTGAGCAAATGCTGACTCGCCCAGACTGAGTGTCGCCAGGTAAGGAGGTTGGGTCTCATATGCTAAGCGGCAAAGGTGCGAAGTTCGCACATGCCCATAGCAGAATGAGAAGCCACCTCTGCCAGGCTTGTAAGGTATTGGCAAGTCCGGGATAGGTGGGGAAAATTATTCCCACAGGGTGATTGGCTGCATAGGTTAGGTATAGGAGTTTTAACCCTATAAGAATCCGTGCCGCCCATCAGGAATGAGTTGTACAGTTCTATAAAAAGATTCATCTAAAGTTCTACAAGATTTCGTAACAAGCTTCAGGACTTCGTAAGGACTAAGGTTCCAAGTACCAATACAGCAGTGGCAGAACGAACGATCAGCTCAGTCAGAGTACATAAGCGGTTGCGACTGGCACCGCTGACTGAGGACTGTTTGCGAGCAACTACCGCTCCTGGGAAATTGCTCCTAGAGACTTTGCTTTTCCAGATTTCAATTTGGAAATAACTTATTTCATTTGCCCCATCCCAGTAAGGGTATTTTGAGTGTAGTTGTGTAACATAGTGTGTGTGTCATTTTGTGGAAATAAATTACAATTTATTTTACCTCCTTGCTTTGCTCAATCAAATGATCCAGATATAAAGGTATTAAAAGTGCTGGTATCCCGTGACAATAGGTTTTAGTGATTGTATTCTATTTTTCGTGGTGCGGCCCGAGTCTTGGAGTTGGTCTTAAGAATTGGCTGCCAAGCTATTCTGAATTTGACAGGCATGCCTGGTGTAGAGGAACATCTTTAAAGAGTGTGATGACTTTCTCTCTCTCCTATACCCCTCTCCATTCTTTCTCTCCCGTTTCTCTTCCGTTCCCCTCCTTTTTTTAATTCTGTCCACCTCTACTTTTTTTTTCTCCCCTCCCCCACTCCTTTTTTTTTTTTTTTTCTCCCCTCCTCTCCTTTTTCTTTTCCGTCCTCCCCTTTGTTTTCTCTCGCATCCCCCACTTTTTTCTCTCCCTCCTGCCCCCCCTTCTTTTTCTCCCGTCCCCCTCTCGTTGTTCACTCCCATCCCCCTCTCCTTTTTCTCTCTTTCTTGTCCCCCACTTTTCTTTATCTCACCAGTCTCGCCCTCCTTTCTCCGGTCTCCCAGTCTCCCCCTTCTTTCCCCCTCCTCCCTACTTTCCCCACATCCCTCCCTTTCTCCGTCTCCCTCCCCCTCCTTTCTCCAGTCTCCCCCTTCTTTCTCCCTCCTCCCTACTTTCCCCCTCCTCCCTACTTTCCCCCTCCTCCCTACTTTCTCCGTCTCTCCCCCTTTCTCCGTCTCCCATCTCTATCCCCTCCAATTTTTTTCCCTTTTCCTTTCTCTCCCCCTTCCCCTTCTTTTCTGTCTTGCCTCTGCCTCGTCGCCCTCTCTCGCTTTTTCCCCACTACTTCTTGTATTTCTTACCTTTTCATTCCCTCCTTTCTCTCACCACCACTCCTAGCAAATAATGGTCTTTTCTTTTATAGCCAACGGTCTGCCATTATTTCCTGCGGTTGCTGAAGGAAAAGGGTATTTTACTGCGTTGCTACACTCAGGTACCATGTGTGCTGTAATATACATAGGAGAGGGATCACTCATGGGAGTTGAAATATGTGATTGGGTAGAAATACCTACTGTAATAATTCTATGGGTGCTGTAATATGTTCACGGCAAGCCAGCACCCATAGGTGCTGTAATATCCTTAGATAGGGTAGTTAGTGTCCTAGTATGCTAAAGGAAGACAGTACCCAGAGGTGCTGTAATAAATTCACAAGAGGAGCACCCATGTGTGCTTTAATATCAAGCTGGAGCACCCATGGGTTCTCTGATATCCGAAGGGAATGGAGCCCCCACAACTGCTGTAATACCAGAGGAGAGTACACTGATGAGTGCTGTCATATTATCAGGAGAGAAGAGCACCCATAGGTGCTGTAATATTTTTAGAGGAGGAGCACCCATTGGTGCTGTAATATCAGTGAATGTAGCACCCATGGGTGCTATAATATCTTCAGAGCAAATAGATTTCATGTGTGATGTCATATCTGTCCTTAACCCGTTAGAACATCGACACACTGGAGAGAGTTGCCGGTCTGAGTCCTGATGACCTAGTCGAAGCTCATGGTACTTTTCACACCTCCCATTGTGTGGGGACCTCCTGCAGGATGGAGTATCCCCTCTCCTGGATGAAAGGTACCTGTCCACCTCTCCTCGTCCTCCAAAAAGGAGGATCTCTCTCCTCTTTCAAAGTTAGTCTTTCCCATGTAGGAGCAAAGTGACCCAATGACTGTGATGTCACTGTCAATAGTGTTCAATCGTTTAAAGGGTCAGTCCCATGTAGACGCAAAGTGACCTAATGACAGTGCCATGTTTAATGGCTTAAAGGCCAGTTGGACATACTGTAGGACCAGCATGATCAAATGACGGTGATATTGTAAATTGATACCCCTTAGTCTTCATAATATTTTCCTTTCTTCTTTTAGAAAAGATCTTTTCGGATATGATCCCCAAGTGCGAGAAATGTAACAGTTTGGTCAAACCAGGTAAGTGGTTTAAGGGTTAAAAGCGTCTTCTCCCTTTTGTAAGATGCAATTACCCACAAAATGGTAACAGCAAGCATCAGAGAAGCACAATGCTACATCCAGTATGACAAAAATACACAGTAAAAAAATTACAGGCAGTCCTCGTTTTACAACGCTTCGCTTAACAACGAATGGCTTATCCAGCGCTGTGCAATGCGTACCTATGTTCATTTTTACAACGTCAAAACGGCTTATCCAACGCTCTTACGACACTTTGCAAAGTTGTTTATGTGTATATAATATATATATTATACTAGCTGAGAGACCCGGCGTTGCCCGGGATGTACCCCCCTTCACAGGGGTCTGGCCCCCATGTTCACAACTCCGTTCCCCTTCCGAGCTCTGCCCCCCCCCTCTTCTCAGCTCGGGCCCCCACCCCTCCTCCTTCATAGCTGGGGTCTCCCGTCCCTGCCCTCCACATCACTCTCCCCCCCCTTGCCCCCACATCACTGTCCTCCGCCTTGCACGTCACCTGACTCTCCCCCCCCTTGCACCTCACATTTCTCCCACCCCTTGCATGTCACCTGACTCTCCCCCCCTTACAGCTAACATCCCTCCCCCCCTTGCACCTCACATGAGTCTCCCCCCTTACACGTGACATCACTGTACCCTCCTTTGCACCTCACATTGGTGTGTCCCCCAGCACACAGAGTGTCTGCCATACACACACAGTGAGACACACACACACAGTGAGACACACACACATACAGTGAGACACACACACATACAGTGAGACACACACACACACAGTGAGACACACACACACAGTGAGACACACATACACAGTGAGACACACACACACAGTGAGACACACACACACAGTGAGACACACACACACAGTGAGACACACACACAGTGAGACACACACACACAGTGAGACACACACACACAGTGAGACACACACACACAGTGAGACACTCACACACACAGTGAGACACACTCACACAGTGAGACACTCACACACACAGTGAGACACACTCACACAGTGAGACACACTCACACAGTGAGACACACTCACACAGTGAGACACACTCACACAGTGAGACACACACACACAGTATCACACACTCACAGTGTCACACACACACACACACACAGTGTCACACACACACACACAGTGTCACACACACACACACACACACAGTGTCACACACACACACACACACACACACACCGTGTCACACACACACACACAGTGTCACACACACACACACACACAGTGTCACACACACACACACACACACACACAGTGTCACACACACACACACGACCTCTTCTTGGGCAGCAGCTTGGGCTGGGTGTTGGGCAGCAGCTTGGGCTGGGTGTTGGGCAGCAGCTTGGGCTGGGTGTTTGGCAGCAGCTTGGGCTGGGTGTTGGGCAGCAGCTTGGGCTGGGTGTTGGGCAGCAGCTTGGGCTGGGTGTTGGGCAGCAGCTTGGGCTGGATGTTGGGCAGCAGCTTGGGCTGGGTGTTGGGCAGCAGCTTGGGCTGGGTGTTGGGCAGCAGCTTGGGCTGGATGTTGGGCTGCAGCTTGGGCTGGATGTTGGGCAGCAGCTTGGGCTGGGTGTTGGGCAGCAGCTTGGGCTGGATGTTGGGCAGCAGCTTGGGCTGGATGTTGGGCAGCAGCTTGGGCTGGATGTTGGGCAGCAGCTTGGGCTGGGTGTTGGGCAGCAGCTTGGGCTGGGTGTTGGGCAGCAGCTTGGGCTGGGTGTTTGGCAGCAGCTTGGGCTGGGTGTTGGGCAGCAGCTTGGGCTGGGTGTTGGGCAGCAGCTTGGGCTGGGTGTTGGGCAGCAGCTTGGGCTGGGTGTTGGGCAGCAGCTTGGGCTTGATGTTGGGCAGCAGCTTGGGCTGGATCTTGGGCAGCAGCTTGGGCTGGATCTTGGGCAGCAGCTTGTGCTGGATCTTGGGCAGCAGCTTGGGCAGCAGCTTGGGCTGGGTGTTGGGCAGCAGCTTGGGCTGGGTGTTGGGCAGCAGCTTGGGCTGGGTGTTGGGCAGCAGCTTGGGCTGGATCTTGGGCAGCAGCTTGGGCTGGATGTTGGGCAGCAGCTTGGGCTGGATGTTAGGCAGCAGCTTGGGCTGGGTGTTGGGCAGCAGCTTGGGCTGGGTGTTGGGCAGCAGCTTGGGCTGGGTGTTGGGCAGCACGCCCCCCTGCGCGATGGTCACCCCGGCCACAAGTTTGGAGGTTAGTGCTGGTGGGGAGAGGAGGGGGGTTGGGTGTAGGAAAGGCATGCCAGTGTCCCCCCACCGGCCGCCCCAGGGGACACTCAGCTGCGCCGCGACAGCCCTGTCCGTCCCCCCCGCCCTGGCATGTCCCGCAGCGTGGGGTAAGGCTGCGGCCCCACTAACTGCTGCAGCGCACACCTCGGCGTGCGCTGTGCGTATAAGCACCCCCTCAATGGGGCTGGGCCCAGTACGCACCTTCCCACGCCGTTCTGCCAGGTTTTTTTAACTCAATGAAATTAAGTTTAGAACTGGCGACGTTGGCGTGGCCACGCCCCCCGCCGGCGGTTCACCCAATGAGCGCGAACCAGCCGCGGGACGTCGTGGCCACGCCCCCACAACCCCCCCCCCCCTGCCATCTCCCTCCCGTCGCAACTTCTCCCAGGACCGCGGGTGCAGCGCTGTTCACGCACCGCCCCCCCCCCCCCCCCCGCCGAGCGCGCATGCACTGGGACCGCAGCCTAAATCCGTCCGGCCCAGTGGACAGGCAGCCGCGCCGCCACAGACGTGTTGTTTGTTACCCACAAAATGGACCTATCCTGAAAGCGACCTTAAAGTGACGCCCTTTAAAGCGGGTTCCCGACCTTATTTTTATTTGCTTAATTTTTTATTTTATTTTTAAAAAATTAATGGGCCCGAATCCTGCATTTGAGTGTCCACGTGGCAATTCCTGCCTCTTATTCCTAATTGCTCTACTCAACAGGCAACACAGAGATTTTTTTCTATGCAGACTTATCAGTGACATCGTCTTACTATACTCTGAGCTTCTTTGATAAGACACTTTGAAGTGTAGGGATGTCACAACATAGTGGTCATTTTTAATTTCAATATTTTTCAGAAATAAAACAGTTTAAAAATCAGTGAGCAGGGGGAAAAGTATAGATGAAAATAGACACTGTATTGTAACGTATGGGAAAGCATAGTTAACAAATGCATGGCTAACTGGGCCTTTAAAATAAAAAAAGGGGCTGTATATGGAGCCCCCCGAAAATGCATGTGCTGTGTAATGCTGTGCGTCTTCTTGCAGATATTGTTTTTTTCGGGGAAAGTTTGCCATCCCGGTTCTTCTCTGCGATTAAGTCTGTAAGTGAATAGTTGTGTTTTGTATCTTCTCAGTATGTATCCATAAGAGTCACAGTTATATATATATATATATATATATATCTGTCCATGAAATTCAATACAGCAGGCATACTAGAACTTTAAAGTGCTAACAAAATAAAGCAATAGGTGCTCTGAATAGAACAGATATAGTCAGATCCATATCACAAGAACAGTGTGTGTGTGTGTGAGTGTGTGTGTGTGTGTGTGTGTGTGTGTGTGTGTGTGTGTGTGTGTGTGTGTGTGTGTGTGTGTGTGTGTGTGTGTGTGTGTGTGTGTTACCCTCCCTGCCCGGCACCTATGGAGTTTACATCAATGTTTTTTACATTGTCTTTCTCGGGTGTGATTACCTTATCAGGGTGCTGGATTTGTGCAGCTGGGCAATGATATAGCAATGATGGGCCCCAGGAACTTTATTAATTATTGGTTCCATCCATTTACATGGGGAACTTGAGATTGACATGGCTGCATTCTTCCTGATGCTGTGTGAATCTACTCCCCTAGCTGCCCCTTTCCTGGCCTCTTAGGGAGGTGCTGAGGCTTGATCCCATTCGTTACCTACAGAAGCCTCCTTCAGGGTGACTTCGGTAGAACTTGATTCCATTTGGGCACCTGTCAGGCCTGGTGCTTATCTCCATCTGCTGGGAATAAAAGTCCCCCTCTCGGGCACTGCGTGCCAGCTTGGAGTGATGCCAGCTATGGCCTCCAATGGTGTTGGTCCGACTTTGCATCGAATCTGTCTGTTGTGTCTCTCTGGCATAGGCACATATGTACACAGTATTATATATACACACACACACACACTTTACTGTAGATGGGACTTAACAACTGCTAAGTCACCCAAGCACCATGTGATAGGAAAAGGGTGTTTCTTTGCTTGGGCCCACACAGTTAACCCCTTAAGGCCATGGTAATCCCAAAGGGTGGTTACACTTACATATATATATATATTTTTTATATATATCACGTGCTCCATGAGGTTTTTGTGTATATACTGATCTTAGACCTCAGTCTCTCCCTTAGGACTTCTCCAAGGTCGATCTACTCATAGTTATGGGAACCTCTCTGCAGGTCCAGCCATTTGCATCACTTGTCAGCAAGTAAGCTGTGTGTGTGTGTCCAAATTAAACATGTCACTGTCATTAGTTCACTTTGATCCTACTGTACATGGGCCAACAGCATTAAACATGATTAGAATTTCAATGGTCGTTTTCTCATTATAGGGTTCCTAGTAAGACACCACGGCTTCTAATAAACAAGGAGAAGACGGGACAGGTACGTGACACTGTATAAAGTGGGGGAGCAGCTGGTATGAACAAGTAGGGGAGGAGTTATAACTAGCAGATACAGGAGGCATTGAGGTGTAAGTTATAAGGAGCCGTTAAATGAGTCGTTAGAGGACAAGTTACTGTATCGGGAGTGATTATAGGATCACCTTTGAGAGAAATTATTGGGAGCGGTTATAGGATCAGTCAAAGGGAGCGATTATAGGAGCTGTAAGGGGAGCGGTTATAGGAGCAGTAAGGGTAAGAGTTGTAGGGTACGGTTATAGGAGCAGTTAGGGGAGAAGTTAGAAGAAGTGGTTATTGGAGTATTTAGGAAGGAGTAAGAGGAAGCGGTTATAGGAGCAGTTCAGGGGGGTATAGGGAGAGTTTGTTGGGGGAGTTATAAGGAGCAGTTGCATGGAGCAGTTAGGAGGGGAGTTAGAGGAAGTGGTAATAGAAGTAGAGAAGATGATGTAGGGAGCAGGTTGAGAATTGTTTAGGGCAGGAGTTATAAAGACCGGTATAGGCTCAGTTAGGGGAGGAGTTAAAGAGAACGGTGTAGAATTAGTTGGGGGATGGAGTTATTTATATGGAGCAGTCATAGGATCATTTATGGGAGGAGTTACAGAATCCGTTAAGGGGGTTGAATTATTTTTTATCTGCCATCATATTCTCTCCCCTCTCCACCTCTCCCCCTTCCTCCCTCTCCTTCCAGGGAGAATCATTCTTTGGACTCCTCGGCTTGGGAGGGGGAATGGATTTTGATTCAGACAAGGCATACAGGTAATAAAACTTTCATCTCACAGCAGTACCACATAAGTATGTTATTGGACCCCTTGTGTGTCTACATACTTTCCATGGGCCTCCATTGTTTCAGATCACACTGTATCTATGTTGGAGACGAGGATTATGGCTAATAAACTCTCCCTGTGTTAATTGTGTCTTTGTGTTTAGGGACATAGCCTGGCTGGGAAACTGTGATGACGGTTGCCTGGAGTTAGCTGACTTCCTGGGGTGGAAGGTATTTACAAGGGGCAACACTAGGACTATACAGGAGCATGACAACTGTTGTTAACGCGTGCATTCAATTTCCGCTAGTATCAAAAATTGTGAATGTTTAATGTTAACCAACAAAAGAAATAACTCAACGCTCAACCTATTACAATGAAAAAGTATGCACTAGGGTGCAATGGGTAATGAACATACATTGCACCACAAGTTAACTCAAGGTCAACACGAAGAAACCCATATATCTGCACTCAAAGAAATTAAACAGCTGGAGTAGCCTGGGATGTCAATTGTCCCACTAGGTGGAGTATAATTACTCCTACCTAATGACACACTAGAGTGAGTAAAAGCTCACACAACCAAAATAAAGACATTTTATTAATGTAACCTCGACGATTTAAAATGAATGCATAACAATTAAATAAAATCCCCTAGGGGGTGGTTCATGAAAAAACCCAGACTGGGAAATGCCAAATATGAAGTCACCTGTTAGGTAGTACTCTATTAATACACCAGATAATATAGTATAATGCCACTGGTTGGTACTATCAAATAGGATACAGATAGAATAATCAATGGCTAAACATATGTGACTCACATCAATCCCAGTCAGGAAGACGCAGAGCGCAGTGTGGGATAAGAGCTCGATGTGCATATGACCTGTATAAGTTTAAGGTGAGTAAACACACTAGATATGATACATAATATAATTGTCATATACCAATCATCAACTGTGTACACATGATGTATTAACACAGTAATGCCCAATGAGGCTGTTGATACTGAATATGAAGTAACCACACAGTTAATCACCCATATAGTAGCTGGGATGATGATGCTTCATACAATGGTGAGCATATGAGCTGAGGTTAGCATCTAATAAAATAATATCACATTACCCCATTCAGTATCTACATGAGCATATCTGTAGTAGATTACTACAGTCTGGGTATGGAGACCCTGTGTATGTGTTGCAGCAGGCTAAATGAAACAGCCTTTGATGTCCCAGCGTGGATACTACATTACCAGCCTCCTGTACACACAGCCCGCGTCGCACGAACCACCTCCCTCAGTGACGCCACCATCATGACTTCACAACCCTACGCACGTTTCGTATGTTTGACATACTTCATCAGGGGGAGGAGTTAAGATATGAGGCTACACTGGTCTTTAAGTACGCTCCCTTGTAGGTGTGTCTTATTAGTTTGCACCAATCCCAATGTCATTGCGAGTTTGGCACTTATTCATGCATATAATCGCTTTATATAATTATTTACAAGCCTGGCATGCCTATATGAACAATGTTCAGTAATTATGTAGCATTCAAACCGCAAAATGCGAAACGGATAAAGATCAGTCCTGAAGTAATCCCTACCCACGATGCAATTTGAGCATATCATGACTGAAATGGTTAAGTTTAAAGAGATACTAACTTGCAGTAAAGGAGGTAGATTGTCCTAACGTCTTAAAAGCAGCAGGAGCAGCAAGAGCATAATCCTATGGGTCTGGCAGGAGTGACTTATATTGAAGCAGGGAGGATGGGATACCACACAACCGTTATTGTTCTGACCACCATATTGATAGAGAATAAAGTTCAGATCAGTAGTGTAGTAGTGTGTTGACCAGTTAAACTAAAAGCGCCCTAAAGAAGGTCAATTCGGTTCATATGACTTTAAGAGTCATTAAACTGCATCCCGATCCCCCCATATGAAATGCTATACTAGGGAAAGCTGTTAACATAATCCCATAGTATGCTTATAAAAATGGTGAAATAAGGAAACCTTTGTTTAGGCCATATGGTGTCGTGTGCAAATTGTGTATCCAGTGACACTCCTTCTGGAGAAGTTTTTTATCCCAGTCACCCCTGCGAATACCCCAAGGGACATGCTCTAATTAAATTCTAGCACCTTACTATCGCCTCCATGTTATTTCCAGACATGTCTAGAAACAGGTGTCTGTCTGATTGCGTACAGTCCCCAGATGTTCGAGGATCCTGATTTTGAAGGGTCTATGGGTCTTCCCTACATATTGCATTCCACACCTGCAATTTATCAAATAGACTACCCCCGTAGTTTGACAATGTATGAATTCCTTTGTTATGAAGGTTTTTGTGTTGGTGGAGTCAGAGAAAGTTTTAGTACATTTGATGCTTTCACAGGCTTTACACCTACCACACCGGTAAGTACCGGTTGGTTTTGAACCTAGCCATGTTCTAGTTGGACTCTCCTGAAAATGTCTATGAACTATGTGGTCTTTGATGTTACGTGCATGTCTACAGGTCATACTTGGAGTATTTTTCAGGATTTTCTGTAAATCCGTGTCATCCATCAAAATGTGCCAATGTTTAGACATAATATTTCTCAGACTCCCCCACTGCTTATTATACCTCCCAATGAATCCCAACATGTTCTGATTAGTGTCAGTGATGATTTTGGGTTGGTTGCTCAAGAGAGCAGATCTTGGTGTCCCCAACGCTCGTTTATATGTACTGTTCACAACCTTTTTGCTGTGACCTCTTGCTATAAATCTTTCTTTCATATTATCTGATTGTCTATGATATTCCTCAACATTAGAACAATACCGTCTTAGACGGAGGAATTGGCCTGTAGCTATATTGTCTACAGTATGTCTGGGGTGGTGGCTTGAGGCTAGTAATAAACTATTTGTTGAAGTAGTTTTCCGAAAAAAAATAGTAATTACCAGCCTCCCCTCATTATTGCTGGATATGCTGAGGTCAAGAAAATCAATCTTATCTCTACTTATCTGATGTGTAAGCTTGAGATTGTTATTGTTGTTATTGAGGACTGTGAGAAATTCCTTCAATGACCCTCAATGCCATGCCAAAGCATCAGGATATTGTCTATAAAACGAATCCATAAAACTATGTGCGTGGTATACTGTTCCATGGCTTCCATGAAGACCACTGTCGCCTCCCACCAACCCAAGTATAAGTTGGCATAGGTGGGGGCGACAGTGGTCACCATGACTGTTCCCTGTATATGGTGATAAATGGTGCCATTAAAGAGGAAATAGTTATTGGTGAGGGTAAAGTCCAATAACTTTAATATAAAGTCATTATGATTTTTCATACAGTCACTTCGTGCCTGCAAAAAGTGACTGACCGCCAGACTGCCGATCTTGTGTGGTATGCTAGTATATAAGCTTTCCACATCAAGACCGACAAGAAAAGTTTGATCATCAATGTAGACATCTTAAAGTTTAAGCAAGGCATCCTTTGTATCCCTAAGATACGATGGTAAGGATGAGACAAAAGGCTGTAGAAAATTATCCAAATATTCGCTAGCTTTAGACATTAAATTGTCAATCCCCGATACGATGGACCTACCGGGGGTGGTATGACACCCTTGTGAATTTTTGGAAGATAATAGAAGGTAGCAATTTGGGGTGATTTTATTGCAATAAAATTTGACTCATTTTTAGAAATTTATTTCATTTCTGTCGCTTTCTTTAGCATTAGCATCAATTCTTTTTGATACAGTTATGCTGGATCCTTTGTCAGTATCTTATAACAGTGTCGATCAGACAAGAGGCGTAGACATTCCTGAACATAATCACCTTTGTTCAATAACACTGTGTTACTGCCCTTGTCTGACGGTTTGATGACAATTGTGGCATCCAATTCCAAACCTCTTAATGCTACATGTTCTCTGTAGCTAAGAATCTAATTATCAATTGCAGGTCTAAGTTCCATAATATCTTCGTCACTAAACGAGTGAACACGTCCACTTAATTTTTGTTACAAAATCAGGATTAACGCTACTTTTTAGTTTACAAAAAAACACGTTACAAGTACTCTGGGCATGTAAATTAAACAAGTAGTAGTACTCTGTGCTTATAAATAAAAAAATTATAAATATACAGTACAGCATATAGATTTGTCTGCACTTTTACAGTAAATCTTCTTATCATGGTGTTGGTTTCAGGCTGAGTTGGAAGAATTGGTTAGGAAAGAACACGCAGCAATAGACGGAGAAGCAGAGAGAGGAGGGGATGAATCTGGACAGGCAAAAGAAAAGAGTTCGCCAGCGGAAAAACGGGAGGAGAAGAAAGATGAATAATTACAGTGCGGAGGTTGAATTAATCGGAGCCAAGAAAAGCTTTGGATTCGTTTTATGTTCTTTCATGGACATTTACACCGTTACACATTTTAATAAATAACCCTTTTAATGGCACTTTGCACAGAGATTAAGAAAAGCGGGAACACATACAGATGTAATATAACATTGTGCTTAACAACTCCGCTACTAACTGCTCTTATAACTGTTCCCTTTAACTCATCCCCTAACTGCTCTCTACAACTTTTTCATTAACTGATCCTATAACTGCTCCTCCATGCACTCCCTATAACTCCTCCATTTACTATTCCTAGAACCACTATCCTATAACGGTAACTGACCCTATAAATGCTCCCCTAACTGCTCATATAATGCTCTCTATAACTCTTCCATACTGTAGATAACTTAATGACACAAGCAGATCACAGCACCTTCATGCATTGATGGACACCGTAGTAAACTGACCCTCATACAGTGGCGGCCGCCTTTAACCTCCTGCGGCCGCCACCGCGGGCTTTTTAAAAACGCATGCAGACGCTGCGTTTTTTCGCTGTTTTCCAGCACCGCGGGCGCTTTCAATGATAAGAGCCATTAGCGCTTGTCTGGAGATGCGGCCGACGCGTGGTGGACCCCGGCTCAAATGGAAAACATGCCCGCATTTTTACGGGCAAGCTGGGGGATTAAAGGGGCCGCGACAGTAATGTCACTGACGGTAGCGTCGGACAGGGTCATAATATACACACAAAAAATATTTCACTGGGTTGAACTGAATACGACTAAGATATAATAAAGAAAGTTTATTCCTTGGAAAAGGATGAACACACAGAATTATACAATTAACACACAAGATATGAACACTTACTTAGGGGTTGGGAAATGAAGCAGTCAGGTACAGGACTGGCAATTCATTCAGGATACAAAACGAAGTCACAACGAATAACACTGGGTATAGGGCTGACCCTCATTTATATAGGGTTTGAGTCCTATACCCTAGCATGGGATTTCAACACACTAAATCAAAGGCGTCTTTGGGTCTACCAGCCTGATCACTGGCCCATAATAGCCTTTGTTAAAGGTGTGACACACAATACTTTGCACAAGTACCCAGGGATTGTTCTCCTCCGCCCTGGCATTCACAAGCGTGGTGGGGGAGAGCCTTTGACTAGGGGCCTATTGTAGACCACTTGTCGCACCCTGACCACCAGCATATTACAGAGCCCATCTCTTTTCCTGGGCTTTTACGCCGCCATAGGATTCAATGGGACCTCCGCTACCATTGGAGTCAATGGTTGGACCCTCCGGTCTGGCGCAACCTTTTCCCGGGGTCATCGGACCCTGTTGGGGTCAGGTGAGGGGGTTCCTAGGATCTAGGGCAAAAAGAACTTTATTCCGGGGTGCCCTAGAACCTAAGTTTCCCACGCCAATTGCACGTGAACTTGACCAGGGATTGATCAAAGCTCTTTTTTGATAGTGTTTCCGCTCTTGCGGGCTGGCGGGCTACCAGTTCGTCTCCGGAGGTCAGCATCGAGGAATCCCCATTGAAACACATTGCGCCATTAACTTTCAATGGGGAACCGCCGCTCCTCCTTTCTGGCGCCACCTGCAGGTCTTCTACGGAAACGGACCCAAATCGCCGGAATCTCCATAGGATTGTATTGAGCCCCCATGGCGACCCATTGTGAAACTGCAAAATGGAGCCTGCAAAGGTGGGAAAAGGGACAAAGAGCCACAAACACAGAATTAACATTAACCCTTTCCCTCTCGCATAGATCCCAGTGTATGTGTTGGTGCAGACACTGGAATGGGAAAAATACATTGTTACAGGGGAATACACATTTGGGTGCTGAAGCAGGGTAAAAACACATTATTGGACCACAGTCCAGTTAACCCTCTCCTCCCAAGTGAGGTCATGGAGTGGCCATATGGGGCGCAACCCCTTTAACACCGGGCCAAACCCCCTCTCCCATGACAGTCACTAATGACTATTCAGAAAATAATAGAAATGTTGCACACCAAAAAAGAAAAATCACATGTATGATACTTCGACCGCTGCTCCTAGTCCATGGGAAGACCCGTTGCTTTCCTGTAGATTCCAAGGCAAGAAGACAACTTGGGCACTTCGGATTTTGTAAAAAATTCATTATAGCCAGAACAAAACAGACATTTTCGTCTGTCAGTGCAGCCTTCTTCATCGCTTAAATGTCCGACACCTCGGGTCCTCTTCTCATAGTGCTCATAATAACCAAAGTCCCGGTGATTTCTTTGCAATGTTACGAAGTGGAGTCCCACTTCACAGGCACATCAGTTACACGGACCAGGACTCACTTGGACTTTGGTCGTAAGGAGCACTATAAGACGACGACCCCTGAAGGGTTCAATATTTAAGCCATATTTCGAGAAAGGCTGCACTGACAGCCGAAACGTCGGTTTTGTTCTGGCTATAATAATATATATTTTTCAAAATCCGAAATGCCTAAGTTCTCTTTTTACTAATGACTATTTGCCATCCTAATCACATCCCTATTATGTGCTTGCTGGGGGCATCGGCAATGCATTTTAATGTGCAGCAGCCTCCGATGGTTATCATTGACATCACAATTTCAAAATACCTTTTTTCCTGATGAGAAAACTCAGATATTTTGGTTTTTCAATTTAAATATTTAATGAGAAATTTGCTCTTGGTCTACATGTCCTTAGTTAGTTATTTTGGAATGGCTTGTAGCATGCATTTAATGTATATAAGACTAACTCATAGTGTTTTATTTAATATAAAATATGACTTAAAGTGATTTAAAAAGACATTTGTTGGATTTTTGTTAAAGGTGTTAATTACCATCTCACAACCCATGTAAGCTCAGAACCCAAATCTACCACATCATATATATTTGTGTCCAAATGAGTGCCACTAGGATTGTGACATTTATAAAACAAAAGATAAACAGTCCTAATGCTACATTCAACTTGACAAATGATATAGTTAAATACTCATGTTTATCTTATAAGCAAGGGCCATTTAGTTCAATTCTTTGGCCAAAGTATTTTAAGCCTACTGTACAACCATGTCATGAGATGGGCCCTTAGACACTACTATGTCTGCAAATAGCTCTCACAACCTCTCAAATGGAGGGAAAGCTGTCTTAATGGACTGGTCATTCACAGATACTTAGCAAGAACTGCAATTAAAAAAGTGGGATGGGCGACACAGCCCTGAGATACAGGGGGAAAAAAATCAAACTCTCTCTCTCCTTTAAAAAAAATACACAAATAAAGTAAATTCCTAGTAAGAACATTCGTTTTTGACATAAGTTTATTTATTGTATTACATTATACAACAATTAGTCTTGGTTACGTGTGTGTGATTTAGAAAAAAAAAGCCAGATGTGAATGACTAGTTTCCTGAACCCCTTAACCAGTGTCTGGATGCCCCCCACTTCCCAATATTTAAAGCAGCAATCCCGCCTGGGATCTTACCTGATCCGCAGTACCTCAATGTCCAGGTACCCTCATTCCTGCAATGTTATAAGTTGGAGGGGAGGTGTTCCCTACCTGTCTTCTGGGTTAGGGGGGATTCCGATGTCTCCCGTGTGAAGCTTGAGTCAGATCTGGAAGAAAGCAGTATAGGTTATTTCGGTGTAGGTATAGGGCAGTTAAGATATATAGGGTAAATAAGAGATCCAGAGTGTGGCTGAGAGAGAGGGAAAGGGAGAGACGGAGGGGAGAGATTGACACAGAGAGAGAGACACACACACAGAGAGAGACACACACTACCAGTGCCATGCGCTACTGCAGGGAGAGTCAGAGATCAGGGAGGTTAATGCATGGCTAAGAAAGTGGTGCAGGAAGGACGGGTTTGGGTTTTTAGAGCACTGGGACTCCTTTTCTGAGAGGTGCCATCTATATTCTAGGGGCGGATTGCACCTCAATGAAGAGGGATCTTCTGTGCTAGGGGGGAGAATGCTAAAAAGGTTGGAGGAGATTTTAAACTAGGGGGGAGGGGAATGAAGCAGATAATGAACTAAATGGAATAGATGAGGATACAAGGTGTGGTATGGAGGTAGAATGGAGGCAAGTGCAAGTTTGACAAGCAGTGAGACACCCATAGTAAATACAGATAATACTAGAAAACTTCTAAAGACTAAACCAAGTGGGAGCAGAAAGGAAGGAGCAGATAAGATAATAGTACAAAAATGGAGTATGTTTATATGTTAAACCGGATCTAAAACCTATTATAAGGGATGATGTCTATGAAGGGAATGATGAAAATGTAGAGACTTTGTGGATAGAAATTAGCAGTGGAGGTAAAAGTATAAAGAAAATGTTTGTGGGAATATGCTATAAACCACCAAATATCTGTGAGATTGAGGAAGCTAAAATACTTTTGCAAATGGAGAAGGCATCAAAACTGTGTCATGTTTGCATAATGGGGGATTTTAATTATCCAGACATAGACTGGGGCAATGAGATTAGCGTTACAACAAAAGGAAACAGGTTTTTGGGGGTGCTTAAAGACAATTATATGACCCAAATTATTGAGGAACCAACAAGGAGAGGGGCAGTTCTGGATTTGGTCATATCAAACAATGTAGAAGTAATAACAAATATTCAAGTCCTGGAACATTTGGGTAACAGTGATCATAACATGGTCTCATTTGAAATAAATTATCAAAAAACAGATTACTTGGGTTCAACAAAGACCTTAAACTTTAGAAAGGCAGATTTTAATAAACTGCGGTCTAATCTAGTAGTAATACAATGGGATGATGTTTTTGCAGGGGAAAATGTAGAAGATAAATGGGCAGTCTTTAAAACATTGTTAGAAAAGAACACTTATCAGTGTATACCCTTGGGTAATAAGTATAAAAGAAATAAGTCAAAACCAATGTGGCTAAATAAACAGGTAGGGGAGGAAATGGACAAGAAGAGGAAGGCGTTTAGATTCTTTAAGTCAGAAGGGACAGAGACATCGTATGAGAATTATAAGGAATGTAACAAAAATTGCAAAAGGGCAATGAAATTAGCAAAAAATGGATAATGAAAAAAGGATTGCAATAGAAAGTAAGGTCAACCCTAAAAAGTTCTTTAAGTACCTTAATAACAAAAAAATGAGAAAAGAAAATATAGGACCCTTTCAGTGTGAGATGGGTAGGCAGATTATTGGAGATAAGGAAAAAGCTGAGGTATTAAACAAATTCTTTGCCTCTGTGTTTACCAGGGAAGAATCAAGTTCAATATTAGTGCCGCAGGAGGAAGCCACAACCTCCATATTAATGAACAATTGGTTAACTGAGGAAGAAGTTCATAAGCGACTTGAAAAAATTAAAGTAAATAAGGCACCTGGCCCCGATGGCATACATCCAAGAGTTCTCAAGGAGTTAAGCTCAGTAATAGCAAAACCATTATATTTAATATTCAAGGACTCCATTTCCACAGGCTCAGTACCACAAGATTGGCGTAAAGCAGATGTGGTGCCTATATTTAAAAAGGGAGCTAGATCACAACCGGGAAATTACAGACCTGTAAGCCTGACATCAATAGTAGGGAAACTACTTGAAGGTTTAATACGGGATAATATTCAGGAATACCTAATGGAAAACAAAATTATTAGTAATAGTCAGCATGGATTTATGAAGGATAGATCTTGCCTAACTAACCTTATTTGTTTCTTTGAGGAGGTAAGTAGGAATTTAGACCAGGGTAATGCAGTTGATGTGGTCTACTTAGATTTTGCAAAGGCTTTTGATACGGTTTCACACAAGAGGTTGGTGTACAAAATAAAGAAAATTGGACTCAGTAATAATATGTGCACCTGGATTGAAAACTGGTTAAAGGACAGACAACAGAGGGTTGTCATAAATGGAACTTTTTCAGGTTGGGCTAAAGTCGTGAGTGAAGTACCTGAGGGATCGGTACTGGGACCCCTGCTTTTTAACTTGTTTATTAATGACCTTGAGGTTGGGATCGAGAGCAAAGTCTCCATCTTTGCTGATGATACTAAATTGTGTAAGGTAATAGAATCAGAGCAGGATGTAATTTCTCTTCAGAAGGATTTGGAGAGACTGGAAACTGGCAGATGAGGTTTAATACAGATAAATGTAAGGTTATGCATTTGGGATACAAGAATAAAAAGGCGACTTACAAATTAAATGGAGATATATTGAGGGAATCAACCTCATCTACTATGTAACTATGTAACAAACACACAGAGAGCGCGAGACAGTGAGAAACACAGATAGAGAGAGAGTGAGAAACACAGATAGAGAGTGTGAGTGACAGATAGAGAGAGAGTGAGAGACACGGATAGAGAGTGAGAGACAGTTAGAGAGTGAGAGACACAGATAGAGAGTGAGAGACACAGATAGAGAGAGAGTGAGAGACAGAGAGAGAGTGAGAGACACAGAGAGAGAGTGAGAGACACACAGAGAGAGTGAGAGACACCGAGAGAGTGAGAGACACAGATAGAGAGAGAATGAGAGACAGATAGAGAGAGTGAGAGACAGATAGAGAGAGTGAGAGACACAGATAGAGAGTGAGAGACACAGATAGAGAGTGAGAGACACAGATAGAGAGTGAGAGACACAGATAGAGAGTGAGAGACACAGATAGAGAGTGATAGACAGATAGAGAGTGAGAGACACAGATAGAGAGTGAGAGACACAGATAGAGAGTGAGAGACACAGATAGAGAGTGAGAGACACAGATAGAGAGAGAGAGTGAGAGACACAGATAGAGAGAGAGGAGTGAGAGACACAGATAGAGAGAGTGAGAGACACAGATAGAGAGTGAGAGACAGAGAGAGAGAGAGAGTGAGAGACAGAGAGAGTGAGAGACACAGAGAGATAGAGGAGTGAGAGACACAGATAGAGAGAGTGAGAGACACAGATAGAGAGAGAGTGAGAGACACAGAGAGTGAGAGACACAGATAGAGAGACAGTGAGAGACACAGACAGAGAGAGAGGAGTGAGAGACACAGATAGAGAGAGAGAGAGAATGAGAGACACAGATAGAGAGAGAGTGAGAGACACAGATAGAGAGTGAGAGACACAGATAGAGAGTGAGAGACACAGATAGAGAGTGAGAGACACAGATAGAGAGAGACACACAGATAGAGAGAGAGAGTGAGAGACACAGATAGAGAGAGAGGAGTGAGAGACACAGATAGAGAGAGTGAGAGACACAGATAGAGAGTGAGAGACAGAGAGAGAGAGAGAGTGAGAGACACAGAGAGAGTGAGAGACACAGAGAGATAGAGGAGTGAGAGACACAGATAGAGAGAGTGAGAGACACAGATAGAGAGAGAGTGAGAGACACAGATAGAGAGTGAGAGACACAGAGAGTGAGAGACACAGATAGAGAGACAGTGAGAGACACAGACAGAGAGAGAGGAGTGAGAGACACAGATAGAGAGAGAGAGAGAATGAGAGACACAGATAGAGAGAGAGTGAGAGACACAGATAGAGAGTGAGAGACACAGATAGAGAGAGAGCGAGAGACACAGATAGAGAGAGAGTGAGAGACACGGATAGAGAGAGAGAGTGAGAGACACCGATAGAGAGAGAGTGAGAGACAGAGACGGTGAGAGACAGAGAGTGACAGAGAGAGAGAGAGTCACCCAGTCAGTCATCCCACCCCCTCTCTCACACACACACACACACACACTCTCACAGAGTGTGTGTGACAGAGTTACCCAGTCAGTCATCCCTCCCCTCACACTCTCAGTGAATGTGTATGTGTGAGAGAGAGTGAGTGTGTGAGAGACAGTGAGTGTGTGAGAGAGAGTGAGTGTGTGAGAGAGGGAGTGTGTGTGAGAGAGGGAGTGTGTGTGAGAGAGTGAGTGTGTGTGAGAGAGTGTGCGTGTGTGTGTGTGTGTGTGTGTGTGTGTGTGTGTGTGTGTGTGTGTGTGTGTGTGTGTGTGTGTGTGTGTGTGTGTGTGTGTGTGTGTGTGTGTGTGTGTTCGCCCTGACTTTTGTGTGGGGCTAAAGAAATGAGACCCCCAAGGCCATATGTGCGCATGTACCAACTAGCTGGGGGGCATGATCTATCAATGTTCCCACGGTAGAGATTGGGTGCAGATAATTGTTCTCCAATGACTGGCACTCAACGACAATGTATAGGACGGGAATCACATAAAAACCAGTGTCAGTCCTATGCTCAGAGTCCTCGATTTTACCAAGTACTTGATGCCTGATTGCTGTATGAAATGCCAATCCTGTACCTGATTGATTCCATACCCCACCCCTAAGTAAGTGTTATTTCTTGTCTGTTATTTGTATTATCTTGTGTGTTCACCCATCTAGGAATAAACTATCTTTATTATATCTAAGTCGTGTTCAATTCAACCCAGTTATTTTGGTGTGTATTATAACCTATCACTAGCTACCGTGACACTCATCAGCTGTAGCGGTTTCCCCCCATGAGGCAAGAAGTGCTACAGTATACAGTCCAGGTTTAGAGGCTCCCGCAAGTGCAGGGACAATTGGAACTGTAGGCACAATGCCCCCCGCAGCACCCAAACCCAGTCCTTTACCAATATCCTGGTGTGCATCCTCTCCCTCCCCATGTCCATCTTCCCCCAGGACTGGAATCATCTCCGGTATCCTGGGCTGAAGTGTAATCTCTGCAGCTGCAGGAATGGGCTCCATGCCCTCGGGATATGCAATGCCTGCTTCATGCCTTTCCAAATCTTCCTCCGCTTGCACCTTTGATCGACCAGCCATCGGTAGCCCATAACCCCCACACCAGACAACGATCTGGGCACAATCCCAAGTCCTGAATCGTCCTGCTCGCTTGTCCATGCTTCACCCGCAGGCAAAAAGTTATGGGGACAATGGGTGACTGTATTTGTCGCATTTTGTAAATTGTGTGTATGCTATCTCACGCTTTGGGAGCTCGTAACTGTGAGTCACCCTCTATGCTATAGCACCCCGTAAGATACTACAGGCATACCCCGGTTTAAGGACACTCACTTTAAGTACACTCGCGAGTAAGTACTTATCGCTCAATAGGCAAACGGCAGCTCACGCATGCGCCTGTCAGCATGTCCTGAACAGCAATACCGGCTCCCTACCAGTACCGAAGCTGTGCGCAAGCGGGGAGACTATAGAGACTGTTTCAAATGGGTTATTTACATCAGTTATGCACGTATATGATGATTGCAGTACAGTACATGCATTGATAAGTGGGAAAAAGGTAGTGCTTCACTTTAAGTACATTTTCGCTTTACATACATGCTGCAGTCCCATTGCATACGTTAATGCGGGGTATGCATGCTCAATCATAAGCTCAATCAGGTCCCGCCGCTGCCATCAGAAAAAAGCCTGTCACTGGAGGCCAATGCTTTTAACACAAAAATACCCGGATCCTTTGATTGAGCAAACGTGAGATAAAATAAATTGTTATTTATTCACACAATGATCATACGCAGCTTAATTTACAAAATAATACGAAAATATACCTTCTTTTTTTTTTTTTATAACATGAATTTTTTTTTTCCACTCTTTTTTTATTGGAAAAATATAAGCGAGGATACAGCGTTGTCATGTGCCCATGACCGAAATTAGGACAGAGTTTCCAATAAACATTTTAACAGATAGAGAAAACGGGGGGGGGGGAGACAAACAGACGGGGATGGAAAGGTAGGAGGGGGAGAAGGGGAGGGGGAGAAGGGGAGGGGGGAAGGAGGGGAGGGGCCCTTATGGCTTGGACCTAAGCCAGCCCCGGGGGTCAGTGCTCCAGCCACGGTTCCCAATTTTTTTGGAACTGCGCCAATTTTTTATGGAGCATCGCTGTCAGTCTTTCTATGGTCAAAACTGTGTTGATCCTTTTAACTACTGTGCCTCTAGTTGGGGCTTTTATTTGCTTCCAGGCCGCTGTGGCCCAGCATCTGGTGGCTGTGAGGATCGAGGAGATCAGTCTGCCCATATAACATGAATTTTTTATTGGTCCCATACACAGATGTCAACATACATTGCTTCCAGCCAATTTATATACCTTAGTCTGTACATGAAACCATTTTCTAGTCATATAACGGTAACATACAGTCATAACAACAGTGAGTGTTAACAAAAAAAAAAGACACATTGGGGATAAGACAGGGTGGGGGGGGGGTAAGGGAGGGTAGAGAGAGACCACCGGAATTTCCGTGATGCTTGCAAATGTACAGCAGGCTCATCCGGTCCAATTTGCGTGGTTGAGAGATCCTCTTGGTTCCTGAAGTTTCTTTGTTTCTGGGCCCATTACTGCCTATGTAGTCCAACACCATCAAAGGAGAACGCACTTGTACCTATCAGAGCCAAATTGTGGCCCTCTCTACCCCAGGGATGTCTGTCTGTGCTAACCAGGGTAACCAGACTTTTAGAAAATTTGCGCCAGTGTCATTAACTAAACTCGTCAATTTTTCCATCTGGCATATATACCAAATCTTATGCCGAATCTTTGTAATTGAAGGAATTGTGTTCTGTTTCCATATTGCTGCGATCTCCCCTCTCACCGCTATAGCAAAGTGCGCTATAAGTTTGTTCATGCTTTTGGACAGACCCTCCACTGGTCTGTTCAGTAAGAATAGCCAGGGGTCGAGCGGAATTTGGATGCCAAGGATCCTTATAAGCCAATCTCGTATATTGTTCCAAATCTGGGCTACATGGGGACAAGACCACAGCATATGTACCCAGTCTGCCTGCTCTCCACATTGCTTGGGGCACAATGGGGAGTAGCCTGGCAGGAATTTAGATAGTTTAGCGAGGTGAGGTACCACCTCATTAGAACCTTATATGCGTTCTCCTTTAATGTCGTACATATGGAACTCTTTGCCGTGGCTCCCACTATTTTTGACCAGGTCCTGTGTCTAGTGTCTCTCCGAGATCCATTTCCCACTTTATCATGTATGGTAATTTTTCCGTAACTTCGGGGCCAGATCCGATCACTTCTCTGTACATCTGCGATGTAAGTCCCTTAGTGTTTGTCCCATTCTGACAGAGCTTTTCAAAATTGGTCAAGTTTAACTTTGGGTTTACCTTCTGATAGAACGCTCTGATCTGGAGATACTCATAAAAGTCCGTTTGGGGGATAGATTTATCAGCTCTAATTTGTTCAAATGTTTGGAAGCCCCTACGGCCATCCAGATCCTTTAGTCTAGTAATTCCTTTCTGTTTCCAGTTAGAAAAATCAGTGCCATTTAAGCCTGGAGCAAATAACGGGTTGCCCCAAAGTGGGGTTGTCACGGTAACTTGTGATAGGTTATAATATACACCAAATATCTGGGTTGAATTGAACACGACTTGGATATAATAAATATAATTTATTCCTTAAAGAAGGAGAACACACAAGATGATACAAATAACAGACAAGAAATGGCACTTACATAGGGTTTGGACAATGAAGCAATCAGGTACAGGATTGGCAATTCATTCAGCAATACAGGATACAAATGAAGCCATCACGAAAGACACTGGGCATAGAGCTTACACTCGTTTATATGGACTCTAACAGGAGGTGCAAGACATTGGATGACAAATATCTGAACCCAATCCCTCCTTGCCACCTCACTTGAGAGGCAAATTAATACCTGCCCACTGGGTGTGCATTTTTCTAATCAGGGGCTCATTTCCCTACCCCCCCTCTCACAAGACTGGCGTCGCCCAGTCTGCTTGTGACAGGAAAACTTTTGTCCCAAGGTGTTAAACACAATACTTATCACAAGTACCCACGTCCTGCTTTCCTTTGTGCTAGCATGCACAAGCAGGGTGGGGGAGCCTTTGATCAGGGGGTTTATTGTAGACCACTTGTCTCCCCCCTGAGCATTAACATACCATAGTGGCCAAATATCAGCCTTCCATGACCCCAGAACCGGAGATATCAAAAATCAGTTAAAATCCCCTATTCACTTTAATGCAGGATTCTCCGCTATAAGCTCAAAGAAATCTCTGCGTTTCACTCTCCCATTGAAATCAATGGGTTCCGCCGCTATAGGCTTTCAATGGAGCAACTCCGCCATTGAAGTCAATGGGAAAACCACAATTTTCACATTTGCCCATACTCTGTCTGGTTGATCAGAGAGGGCTGGAAATGGCCATGCAGTCATGCCGGAGCAGTGACTACATGCGGCCAAAATCCCAGCCCTCTGGTACTCACAGAACCGGAGATATAGGTTTACACTTTATACACTTTCGGCCGTTTCAAAGCCACGCGGCTTTCCTCCATTAGAATCAATATGGCCGGCGCCTCCATAGGAAATGCATGGGCCGGCGCTGCCATAGGATTCAATGGGACCTCCGCTACCATTAGAGTCAATGGCGCGACCCTCGTGGCGAGCGCGACCCTTTACGGGGTCCTTAATTCTCCGACCCGGTGGTGGTCGAGTGTGGGGGTTCCTAGGGTCTAGGGCCAAAAATAATTTTATTCCTGGGTGCCCTAGAACCTAAGTTTCCCATGCCAATTGTATTTGAACTTGAACTTGTGTGATCAAAACCTCTTTTTTAGATATTGTATCCGCTTCTGCGGTCTGCGGTTTGGATGGCTGTCGACCCGTTCCTGGAGGTCGGCGTCGAGGAATCCCCATTGAAATGAATGGCTCCATTGACTTACAATGGGGGACCGCCGCTCCTCCTCTCGGGCGCCACCTGCAGGTCTTCTCCGATATCAGGCCCAAATCGCCGGAATCCCCATAGGCTGGTATGGAGCTGCCATGGCGGCCTATGGGAAACTGCAAAATAGAGCCTGCAAAGGCGGGAAAATGGAACAAGGGGCTACAATCACTTCCTAACTATTAACCCTTCTCCTCCCGAATGGATCCCAGTATGAGTCTTGGTGCAGACACTGGATTGGGGAAAATACATTGTTACAGGGGAATGCACATTTGGGTGCTGAAGCAGGGTAAAAACACATTACTGGACCGCAGTCCAGTTAACCCCTTGCCTCCCAAGTGAGGTCAGGGGGTGGCCATATGGGGTGCAACCCCTTTAATACCGGGCCAAACCCCCTCTCCCATGGCACTATCCATTTGGTCATTTAATACTGTGTTAAAGTCGCCCCCCATAATTATAGCTCCTTTGGCCAGTCTTCCTAGTATCCGGAAGATCTTGCTAAAAAAGAGGGGGTCCTGTTCGCGCGGTGCATATACGGTGGCCAGAGAGATGGGTTGCTGATTGATGGAGCCTTCTAGCAACAAGAATCTATCTTCCGGGTCTCTTTTTACTGTCTCTTCTAGGAGTGGGAGTTTATTATTTACTAGAATTGCCACTCCTCTCTTCTTCTCTGAAGCTGAGGACATGTAGATTTGTCGGTACTGTTTATCTATAATCCCAGGATGGCTCCTGACACTAAAAAGCATCTCTTGCAGCATGATCACTGTAAGGAATCCACACCTGAGTTTACTGGTTACCTTTGCCCTACAGACCTGGGCAGTCCTGGAACGCTCCCCCTGGTATCTACAGCAGTTGTGCAAGCTATTTACTGCAGCTCCAGCCTGTGCTCTCTCATTGGAAGAATGCTCTTACACTCCCTCTTCTGAGATTGGCCCGCTGACCTTTAAATACTGCATTCCCATAATCCCTCTCTGCCGAGCATAATCCTTCTTGGATGTTACCTGTGTTTATCCCTCGTTACTTATCTCTCTTGTTATTGTTATAGTTCGTTGTACTCGTTCCAGTTTCCACCAGGCCTGCTGCTGCTACGCTGAGGCCTGTGTTCCTGGTTCACAGAGGCCTGTGTTTTGCCTGCCTGGATTCTACTACCTGCTGCATTCACCCCCAGCAGAGGTATTGTTTGGATGCCGTGGCATGCTGCTCTCTCTCCTTTTGCAGAGGCCTGCTTGAACTTTTGCGCTTAACCACGGGGTTACCAGTACTGCCTGGCAGTGTGCTCACTCCGGTCAGTCTTCCCTCTCCTAGACCGGCGCCATGGGCCGTGGATGCCACTCGCGCAAACCCCGTTCCCGACCTGCAGCGATTACGCTGAAGCAGAAGGACCAGCTTGATTTCCTGTTGCCGACTCCCTGCTTGGACTACGACTATCCGAAAATCTCCTACCCCGACTCTGGCTCGTCCAACGACAGCGCTGTTCTCTCCAGCCCTGAACCCGGCCTGTTTGACTATGAACTTCGCACTCAAGACCAGTCTGCGCGGTCTAAGGTTGGCAAATATATAACCCCACCTCAGCCCCGCGGTCCGGCCTCGGTTTGTGGCGAGTACAACCGTAACAGTATGCTCGGCCGCACAAACCCGGACCGCCCTTTGGTGAGGGTTGGTATGTTTCTATCTGAAATCCTGTCCCGGCATGCGGACCACCCAGTTTGAAAATCAGTACCTGTATGATAGACTGCCCCCGCCTGAAAGTCAGTTCATGTTTGAAGGTTTAACCCCTTCTCAAAGACAGCTCCATAAAGAACCACATCCCATCGCCTTCAAGAGTCAAAACAAACCCTGGCCTCTCATCTTCATACCCTAATCTGGGACACTGTAGATCCTTTGGTACTGGTTCAGGCTCAAGATACGATCCATAAACCGTCCCAAGATTTTGACGATTCCATAAGAGTACAGGACCCGCTCCTCGCTTGCTACGCTCTTTCTAATCACTTCCCCTGTGTTCCAAGTCCTGTTGCTCAACCCTTAGGGGTACTGCCCTCTCCTGAGTATTGCGAGACTGATTTTGTGTCTCTAAAGCCAAAAGAGGAGCCTCTCATGGTCCCTAGTACTGATTGCACCTCCTATTGCTCTGACTCCAAGGATATGTCTCCTTTAACCCATGCCAGTCAGGCCTGTGAGGTTCCCGTGGAGTATACTTGTATTTCCCAAGCCAAAGCTATGGCCCTAGTGTCTGAGAATGAACTCCTTCTACCCTCACTTTCTAACTCATAATCTCCATTTCCTGCCCTTGAGGTTTTTCCTGCTTTAACCCCTGCTAGGCAGCTCTGCGTGCTCCCCACGTCAGAGAAGGAACCCCTTCAACTTCCACTTTCTAAGTTAGAATCCCTAAGCTCTGTTCCCAAGGTCATTCCTGTATTAACCCCTGCAGGTCAGCCCTAGGAGTCTCCTTTGGTAATTCCCTATTGTTCGCCAGCTAAAGCCACGTCCTTGGCTCCACAGGAGGAACTCCTTGTGTCCTCAATTTCAGAGGCAAATCTACCTCTTTTTGACTCTCAGGTACTATCCGCATTGACCCCTGTAAATCCTTGCTGCCCCCAGGCTAATGCATCCTTTCTAGCATCAGAGAATGAATCCCCAAGTCTGACAGCAGAGGTTGCACTGAATGACTCCCCTAAGGCTGTGGAGTTCTTGGATATTCTTTGCTATAATCCCCCTGCTTCAGCTCAAGTTTCCACTGCCGTGTCCCCTGAAACTTCTGCTAAAATAATGGTTCCAGTTAAATGCATTCAGGAACCAGGTTTTTCCCTAAGCCTGTTCGCAGAATCCCCACTCCCAGGTATTTCGCTGACCCAGTCTGTCACTCAAAGAGCTGAGATCCATGCTTCAGCACATAGTCCCCTTGTTATGGAATCTGTAGTCTTTTCGGATTTCTCAGACACTCCTTCCCAAGCAACACCTCCAGAGATCAGGGTATCTGTTGTCACCCCCTTAGTACAGTCAGACACCATCCTGCCTACATTACAAATTCAGGTGCTTAAATCTAAGCTATGTTGTCTTCCTTCCCTTGCTAAACCTCAGTCCTTTAGCACTGCATCTAAATGTGCTCCAGCAACCGCTGTGTTATTCAGGGCTAAGATTAAAACTCCTGCGTTAAAGGGTACCTTCTCACACATGTCCAGCAGACCTAGAACTTCCGTGATTGCTTCTAAGTCACTTACCACTGTATCTGATTTTCTCACTAGTGAAACCCAGACACCCACATCACTGACTTGTAGTTTCATTATCAGAATTTTTGCACTAGTAAACATACCCATTTCTGATTTTGTCATTACTAGTACCCCTGTTGTTAGGGCCCTTGCAGTTTTGGATAAGACTCTTTTTTCTTCTAAGGTTTCTGCTACTTTATTTAGAGTTTCCCCGGTTCCAACTTACCGCTTATTGTCTCTCTAACTCCCATCATTACTCCCCCACTACCCGTCACTGATTCCCAGGCACCATCTCCAGATGCTAGTTCTCCTCCTACCAGTGCCCTGCAGTGCTAGATGTTCCTGTTATAGATTCTGAGCCTCCAGCTCCGGATTCTATGCCTCTACTCGCTGCTGCTCTTGTAGTCTCTCAGGTCCCTGTTACTGAAGTACAGACTTCAGCTCCAGGTGCTAGCTCCCCTCTCTCCGATGCCCCTGCACTGCCTGATTCTCAAGTTCCAGATATTAAAGCCCCAGAGCCTATTCCTACTCCCACTCCTATGACAAGTATTATGCCCTTGGAGATCATTGCAGAACGTAGTCCACCCCATGCGGTTGTTCTAATCTCTGCATGGACCAGCATACCTTCCCTGTACTCTGATGCCATATCTGAAGTAACCCTTGCCGGGCTCAAAATCCCCAGTGTGGGAGGGCAGTTTCTTTTCACTGAGCATTCGGTGGTCCCTGAAGTGCCCTAGAATTACTTTAAGTATGGGGTTTCTCTCCCTGTTGTCTCTAGAACTTTACACGCTGCCATTGATTTTGTGTTCTCCACTCCACAGAAAATACTGTCTCTCACTGAGGGTTCTACAGTATTTGGGAACTCCACTGCTGATTGCTTCTCTGCCGCTGCGAACTCATGGTTGTCTCTCTCGGAACCTTCTGTAGTACCTATTGTTTTCCCTGTGTTGGGAATCCCCAGTTCGTACCCCAAGATTTTGGTCCCTGAAACTGGTTTACCGCTCGACTTGTCATCTACCATACCTATACCTGGCACTGTACCCACCCACCCTATACCCCCGCTAAGCACTACCAGGAAAATCGTCGGAGGAAAGGATCCTCTCAAAATCCTACGTGCAGATTTCAGCAAAAACTTTTCCTGTCCGGAGTGTCTCCCTGTTATACCCAATCAATTATCGGTGCCTCTAGGCACGCACTCTGGTACGACTTCTAGGGACCGGGCACCCAGCTGGAAACAACTCCTTCTCCACAGCTCTGGATTTACAATTCATTTCGCGTGTCGAGCCCCATACCAAAAATGTCTGTGCCACCACTCTCATATCCTAGAATGGTACTCGCCAATGAACTGCTCGTTTACGGATCCCCTTCCCGCTTAAAGCACTTTAGGAACAACTCAATGTTCCCGAGACCCATGGATGGCCCTGTCTGGCCGCAGTTCTCACCAGGGGGTGGGGGTACGCTAAGGAGTGCCCACGAGTCTCTGGACCATGACTCTACCCCCAATCCTAGACAGTTCAGGAACAATTCCAGGTCCCCCAACTCTATGAGTGGTCATGTTCACCCGGAGGTCTCACCTGAAGGGGGGGGGAGTATTGTAAGGAATCCACAACTGAATTTACTGGTTACCTTTGCCTTGTAGACCTGGGCAGTCCTGGAACACACCCCTTGGTATCTACAGAAGCTATGCAAGCTATTTACTGCAGCTCCACCTTGTTTTCTCTCATTGGAAGAAAGCTCTTACACTCCCTCTTCTGAGATTGGCCCGCTGACCTTTAAATACTGCATTCCCACAATCCCTCTCTGCTGAGCATAATCCTTGGATGTTACCTGTGTTTTGCCACAAGCCGCTAGCTTGTTATCCCTCGTTACTTATCGCTCTTGTTATTGTTCTAGTTCATTGTACTCGTTCCAGTTTCCACCAGGCCTGCTGCTGCTACACTGAGGCCTGAGTTCCTGGTTCACAGAGGCTTATGTTTTGCCTTCCTGGATTCTACTACCTGCTGCATTCACCCCCAGCAGAGATATTGTTTGGATGCCGTGGCATGCTGCTCTCTCTCCTTTTGCAGAGGCCTGCTTGAACTTTTGCGCTGAAGCACAGGGTTACCAGTACTGCCTGGCAGTGTGCCCACTCTGGTCAGTCTTCCCTCTCATAGACCGGCGCCATGGGCCGTGGACGCCACTCACGCAAACCCCGTTCCCGACCTGCAGCGATTACGCTGAAGAAGAAGGACCAGCTTGATTTCCTGTTGCCAACTCCCTGCTTGGACTACGACTATCTGAATATCTCCTACCCCGACTCTGGCTCGTCCAACGACAACGCTGTTCTCTCCAGTCCTGAACCCGGCCTGTTTGACTATGAACTTTCCACTCCAGACCAGTCTGCGCGGTCTAAGGTCGGTGAATATATAACCCCACCTCAGCCCCGCGGTCTGGCCTCGGTTTGTCATGAGCACAACTGTAACAATCACGTCTGCCTTCTTCCACTTATATTCTGCTAGAGCCACCCTGCGTTTCTTTGGGCAGTTAAATCCTTTAATGTTATGTGATATAACTACTAAAGCCATATTATTATATCAATTGTCCTACTGTACCTGTTTTCATATTACTTCAGAGAATCTTGCTGCTGGGTTGGGGAACCATACTGCAGCGAGTCGGCCTAAAGAAGTGAAAGAGGGGAGAGGAGGGGGGGAAGACAAGACATTGGGTGAAAACTTAACTGAGGGGCCAACCAATGTCCATTAAATCTCTGGCTCCTTTGCCTTTGATAACTGGCTAAAGACTGGTGCCCTAACAGTGGACACCCAGTCGTCCGGGACGGCCCAGAAAATATACTTTCTTAGTTATGATGTTACATCTGTTACAGGAAAGATCTTAGATGGAATCTCAGGTGAATCTTTTTACAGCATATTGAATCTTGTTACCTTTCCCATTCAGTTTCCTTCCTACAGACAGAAAGAGCGGGACATCATTCCTATGGATTGACAGAATCCTCTAAGCCCAGGTCACCAGCAGCGGATTTTGAGAGATCATACCATGAGAATGTACAGGATCATCAGAAGTCTACTAGACAACAACAGCAAAAAAACTTCCCTCTCTTCCAAAAAAATCAAAAAGAACCAGAAGAGGAAAGAAGAAGAGAGAGAAGCAGTTGGCCTGCTAAGAGGAAAAAGCAAATGTAAACCAGGATATGGACGTTATCAATATATCAGGTCAGGAATTAACTACCGCTGAATTGTCACTATTGAGGAAGGGCCTAAAATATGCACCGACAATGGACTTTGATTTATTCAACACGGCCATAGATGTGCATAAATTTGTGCGAAAATTTACTTTGAAATCTTTTTTTCAGAAACGTATACAGACCTCTGAACAAGAGGAAGGTGTAGCAATGGACATTGTTGAGAATCCCTTAATACCTACAGATATGATTAACAACTCTTTATAGGGGACAATTACAGATTGGGGGACATTGGAGGCACCTGTCTCAGCCTTTAGAGAGGCATGTGATCTTCAAGACGTGATGGATCTTGAGGAGTTATTGGGAAATGATGAAGCCTCAATGGGAACTTTTATTCCAGAATTTAGTACTTGGAGGTCTGACCTCAAAAAAGGCTCTCTCTTCTATCCCCAATTTGTCAAAAGTCCGTTTTTAAGGTGATAAGGGATTTGCGTATTCTTGCAGAGGGGTTTTCATTCTCCAATGTGGCGAAGCATAACTTGAATCAAGGAGAAAAACAGGCACTATTATCTTTACAGAAGAATCCCATGATTGTTATTAAGAATGCTGACAAGGGGGCGTGTCTATGACGTCATCCAGGACAGTCGGGTAGAGGAAGAGCTCCTGAGACCCTTCTGCATAAACTTACTTTTTAAGGAGTTTCAGCCTGACCAAAAACTTATAAAAAGCCCCTAAAAGGTTCCTAAGCTCGGCAGGATGGCAAATAAGGGGAAAAATCCCCCGACTCATGGAGTTAACAACTTCTTTACCCCCGCAAAGCAGCCTACAGAAGCGGGTGGAAAGCGGCAAGATGGCCCCCAGACTCCAGGCCCACGAGGCACACAAGGACCCCCGGACCCAGCACACCCCGCCGAGTCCCCCCCACCCGCAGATGGTGGAATTACGAAGGCATACTTGGAGGAACTACACGCCAAACTACAGCGCTCACTCCAAACCAACATCAAGGAGGTGGTAGCCGAAATCTGGCAGGACATCAATGGCCTCCAGGAGCACACCACCACGCTAGAAGCCAGACTCGACGAGGCCTTGCATCATCAGTCAGAGGCTGACGACGAAATCATCCGCTTGGGCCATGAGATCAATACCCTACGGGATGGCCTGGAAGACCAGGAAAACAGGGATCGCCGCCAGAACCTGCGCATCCGCGGCATCACTGAAGCGATCCTACCGGCGCACCTGCGGGCCTACCTGGTGGAATTTTTCCTTCTCCTGTGTCCAGACCTCGAGCCAAGAGACCTGGAGATTGACAGAGCGCATAGAGCTCTGGGCCCACGCTCCGAGGACCCTAATCGCCGGCGGGACGCGATCGTGCGACTGCACAGCTATTCAACCAAAGATAAGCTGATCGGCGCTAGCAGGGAGAGAAACACGATCGCGTTCCAAGGCGAACAGCTACAGGTCTACAACGACCTTTCTAAACTAACCGTTGATCGACGCAAGGCTCTTCGCCCCCTAACATTGCTCCTGAGAGAAAAAGGGATAACATACAAATGGGGATTCCCCTTCAAATTGGTGGTCCCCCACAAGGGCAAATACCTAACAATTAGGCACCCCGAGGACATGGCACCTTTCGCTAAAGCCCTGGGCCTCCCAGATGACCCCTTCCAACCTACCCACTCAGCCGGTGACCGTACCCGGGAGAAGGACGACATACCTGTGAGGACCTCTGAGAGAATCGCGGGACAAAGGCAAATCCGGGAAAAATGAGGGGCCGTACAGAACTAACCACAACTTCCATCCGGCAGAATACCACCATCCTTCCCACAAAACATAAAAAAAACAGCCCTCAAAATGGCGCCGGGCACATCCTTAACTCTCCACGTGGTCGTCCCCTCGATCCAGGACTCAACGGAGATCTAGCCCAGATACAGCCTTGCAGCCAGCCCCTGAGACCTCAACGAGGACAAACCAGCCACAGGACGACGAGTAGCTGACTCCGGAGCCCCGCAGTGGATCACGATCCCCGCCTGTCTGAACGCCGAAATCAGCTACGCAGTTCTCCCAAGATGGTGGCCGGAGCGCCCATACCTCCCCTCGTGGTCCTCCTCCGATCCGCTGTTGCTCAGCTGCCTCGCTCACCAAAATGGCGCCCGAGGAGGCCTCACACCATCGAGACGAGCCCCGCCGGGTCCAGACGAGCTCCAACTGACGTCATCGCGCTGCGCGACGGGCTCCCGCCAGCGACGGCTGCATTGCCTGAACATGGTGGTGGCTGGGTCGTCGGGGCGTGATGACGCCATCCGGCACAGACCGCTGGACTTCCCCGGTGGCACCCCCCAGAAGATCCCCTTTTCACCCCCTTCTCCCTCCCGGCCGTGATTTCCACAGCGCTCCCCCCCCTCGACCGCGTGGGTTGTGCCAAGTTGTATACCCCTGCTCAGGACGCCCGATCCCCCTTCCCCCCCCCCCCCCCACCGCGAGAACCCAAGCAACGTGATTCAGAAACCCAGCGGACAAACGCCGACAGACAGGGTTTGTACAAGTGTTCCACACATGTCCCGTCCACCTCCCCCCACGTGTCCCAAGGTCAGCAATGTCCCCCCTCCCGTCCTACTGCCGCGCTTCCCCACAACAGCATGCCCATCAAGAGGAGCCCCCAACCCCCTGCTCCCCCCCACCCCGAACCCCTAAGGACAAGCCCATCACGTTGAACCCCCTCTCCCCCCCTACCCCCCCCTCTCTCCCCCCTACCCCCCCCCCCTCTCCCTCTACCCTTCCCTCCCCATTCCACAGCACCCCCCCTCCTCCCCCCCCCACCCACCCCCTCCCCCTCCCCCTCTCTCTTCCCTCCACTTCCTCAGCCCCCCCCTCCCTACTCCCCCCACCGCACTCCCCCCACTAAAAATCTACCCCGCTCCCCCGCACATACTGATCCCAACTATACAGAGCATAGGGGGGTGAATGTCAGCCCTAGTGGCAGAGAGCAGTGAGAGGGCGGAAGTTTCAAACCCCGGTGAGCCCCTAATGACTAAATGTCTGCACTCTGCACAATCTACACATGTCATGAGCTAAACTCACTCATGCCCCCCCAGACCCCACCCTAGAACCCCCCCGCCACTACTGAGGCCTCCACCTCCCCCCCACCCCCACTCCTCCTTCCACCAACCCCCCCCATCCCCCCCATCCCCCCCATCCCCCCCCGCAAAAAAGAAAAAACAAAAAAATATATACCCCCACAACAATGTAACCCGGTACATGCAAAAAGAGAGACGGATGATCTCCTTTTACGCCCTCACAGGAGTATAGGCAGGGGCCAGGACAGGGCTGACCACCACATGCCGACCCTGTCCCTTCACTTATTCATGCCCCCTCCCCTCACAAAGAGGAAAACCTCTCTAAGGTAACATACACCACTCTCACCCTAACAGGTGGCTAGACTCCATACCCTCGCGCGGTTGTTGCAATTGTTTAACCTGTCAGTGATCTGTATTGTACTGTATATCTTTTATGCATTATGTGTTTTCTGCTGTCCCACAAGAACACCAAGTGGGAAGGTTATGCGAAACTACCCCTTCCCCCTCCCCCCCCCCACTGACCCCTAGTCTCCCTCCCCCCAAGGTTCATCTCCTGTCTGAGAAACCCCTGACCTCCACCACCCCAAAGGAGCCCAAGAGATTACAGTTTTGTATCAATTTTGCTTATCCCTAACCTGACTGTTACTGTACACGTACTGTATACTCGCTATGTTTCACTTTGTCTGAAATGATTACCACGCAGGTCAAGATTGCGAACTACCTTCCCCCCCTCCCACCCCTGAATTCCCTCCCCCCCCAGCCCTCCCCTGTCCTCCTTTTCCTACCCCCCCCCCTCAGTTCCCTACTCCATTTAGCACTCTCCCCAGGTCTGTTCCAACCCTCACCCACTTCCCCTCCTCCCTCATAACCCCCCCACCACACCCTCACCCCACTGAAAGGGGAATCAAAGGAAGATTCTTACTCCCGAGCTTATACACTCACAAGGGGAAAAGAGGCCGGGGCCCCGCGGACCCTACCAGCCGTGCCGGCGCTGGTACGATACGCTGGTACGATGCATCAGAGTAAGTAGATTCGGGCGTAACATCACATAACTAAGGGTCTCCCCCTGGCCCGCCTTTGCTGGAGACTGTTGTCAGACCCGCCCCCAAGGGTCTTAAACCACACCAACCGGCCTTTAGGTCAGACCGGTTTCACACCTTTCAGACCCCATCCGGGTCTACCTTCCTTCCTTTTCTCCACCCGCTGTCCCTAGCCCAGCGGTCCCCCTAACCACCCCAACCCTCCTGCCCATTTGACTACCCACCTCTAACCTTAGCTCAAAGCCCACACGAAGCGAACGTTAACAATAGATATAATGTCCCACCAAAAAGCATTAAAGTTTGTATCCCTAAATGTTAAGGGCCTACATAATACTAGAAAGCGGCGCCTGGCCCTACAAGAAATCAAGAGATCAGGGGGAGATGTTGTTTTCCTCCAGGAGACGCACTTCACGTCTCAGGAGCCGCCTAAAACATTCCAACATGCGTATCCGTTGAGCTATTTCTCTTCATATATTAGTAAGCGCAGAGGGGTTGCCATTCTGATCCCTCAGGGTACCCCATTTAATTTAACAAAAATCCAGGCAGACCCAGAGGGAAGATTTATTGTAGTCTATGGCTCACTTTCAGGCTCGACAATCGCCCTTATTAACCTATATGCCCCAAATGAGAACCAGACAGAATTCTTAAAAAAAGTTCTGGAAGAAATTGACCCACAATACTTACCCTCGCTGCTTATTGCAGGCGATTTAAATATGGCTCTCAACCCCAGAGAAGACAAATCGAGCCTACCAGGACGACAACACTCCACCCAGTCACAAAGACTGGGGAAAAAATTCAAGGACATTATGGGGGACTTTTCTCTCATAGACATTTGGAGAACACAGCATCAGGGGCAAAGGGATTACACCTTTTACTCGGCCCCTCACCAGACATATTCCCGTATAGACTACTTCCTTGCTACCAAGAACATACTAGAAGCCACCACAGAATCAGATATCGGCCCAATCACGTGGTCAGATCACGCTCCCATCACCATGACCCTATCCATACCATTCGTAAAAACGATCTCATACTGTTGGAAACTTAATGACTCCCTATTGAATCACTCTGGGACAGTAAGGGAGCTCAAAAAATCCCTTAAGGAATATTTTCGTATTAATACAGGCTCAGTCTCATCTCCAGCAGCCCTATGGGAAGCCCATAAGGCGACAATCAGAGGACATTTCATCTCGATTGCCTCCCATCGGAAAAAAATTAAACTCAAACAAACCAAGGAGCTAACAGACAAAATAATCAGTTTAGAACAGCAACATAAAAATAACCCCTCCCGGAGAATCTATAAACAGCTGACTTCTGCTAGAAATGACTTAAGAATAATACAAATGGAAAACGTAGAAAAAGCTCTTAAATGGACGGGTCAGAGGTATTATGATAAAGGGAACAAGGCTGATAGACTTCTTGCTAGCAAGCTACGAGGCATACTAAAAAGGTCACAAATAACGGCGATCCGGAACAGTGCTGGTGAACTCTTATATAACGAGAAAAAAAATTGCAGAGGAATTTACTAAATTTTACACTAAATTATACAACCTAAGAGCCCACTCTGCTATCCCAGGCTCGAAGGAGCAAACGGCTGCTATTGACTACCTAGCCGAATGCGACCTCCCCTCACTAACAGAGGAGGAAGGCCTTATATTGAACGCCACAATAACGGCGGAAGAATTAGAAACGGCCGTCAAGACCTCAAAAATCTCTAAAGCACCGGGCCCTGGTGGCTTCACAAATGCATATTGCAAGAAATTTCTCCCCGTTTTGTCCACACACCTACTACACTTGTTCAACTCGTTTCTAGAAGGCAGTCCTATCCCATCCTCAATGTCATCCGCCAATCTGGCCCTAATACTCAAAGACGGGAAGGACCCCACCCAATGTGGCAGTTATAGACCAATCTCACTGTTGAACAATGACCTAAAACTGTATAGTAAAATACTGGCGAACAGACTTAATCCAATACTCCCGAGACTAGTACACATGGACCAGGTCGGGTTTGTCCGGGGCCGTCAGGCCTCAGACAATACCCGTAAAATCATTAATTTAGTTGATTATGCCCACCTCTCAGATTCAAAAGCGATGTTATTAAGCCTCGACGCAGAGAAGGCATTTGACAGAATTGTCTGGCTATTTCTAGACAACACATTGAAAAAATATGGGTTCAGTGACTCATTTCTGAAAGGGGTCCAGGCGCTCTATCAAACTCCGTCTGCCTCTGTAAGACTAACAGGAGGTCGACCCGAGCGAATCCACATTAGAAATGGAACCCGACAGGGGTGCCCCCTCTCCCCTCTCCTCTTCGCTCTCACGATTGAACCACTGGCGACTAGAATCAGACAAAATTCAAACATCCAAGGTATTTCCATTGCCAACGAACACTACAAAATTTCCCTATTCGCTGATGACATTATCCTGACCTTGACCAGGCCCCTCACTTCCCTTCCCAACCTCCAGAGGGAACTGACGGAATTTGGGAGGGTATCAGGTTATAAAATCAACAGCGACAAATCAGAGGCCCTAAATCTTAGTCTCCCTGACCCCGTAGTTAAGCTCCTTAAACTAAATTTCTCCTATCGATGGTGCCCCTCGTGCATTAAATATCTGGGAATTAATGTATCTAGGCACTATCGGGACCTATACCGGGATAACTACCCGAAACTGTGGGACCAGATCAAAAAAGATCTAGATCGGTGGGAAGGTTATCAGATCTCATGGATCGGGAGGATGATCTCTACCAAGATGAATATACTCCCAAGAATGTTGTACCTTTTTCAGACACTCCCGATCCAGGTTCCGGCCGCTGATCTAAAATATATACAGAATAGATTACTCCACTTCATTTGGCAGGGTAAGAGACCCAGAGTCGCCAGATCGGTCCTGATGACCACTAGATCGAGAGGAGGGATGGGGGTACCTGATCTTCATAAATACTACCTAGCTGCACAGCTCAAGCAGGTGGTAATGTGGAACTCAGACCCGACCCGCTGTTGCTGGGTGAAAATGGAGACTCAATGTGCCAAATTGCCTTCTCTGCAAGCCTGCCTCTGGAGCCTGGACAGAGGAGATGGCCATTTACACAATCTTGAATTACAGACCTCACGATTTACGTGGGACATCTGGTCAAGATGCAAATATAAATATAACCTCTCCTCTACAAGCTCCCAACTCACCCCACTCGTTAATAACCCAAAATTCCCCCCGGGATGTGGATCTAAACTGTTCGCCCACTTTAACACACGGGGTATAGAGGCGATTGTCGACCTACTGAGCCTAGGGAAGCTCCTGAGCTACCAAGAACTGAGGACCAAATTTAAAATCAAAGAATTGGACACCTTCAAATACCTCCAAATTAGAAACTTTGTGCGAACTACCTGCCCTCTTCCAGAATACCCCACTCTCACTACGTTTGAAAACCTGTGTGAGGCCAAGACCTACCAGAAGGGTCTAATTTCGGATATATATAACCTACTAATGCACACAACGACCCCCACACAGCATGATTACATGCTCAGATGGTCAGCTGACCTGAACATTAATATAGAAAGAGAGACTTGGGAAGAAATCTGGCAGGCAGCCTCAGAAACTTCCCTATGCACTACAATTAAGGAGAACATTTATAAGATCATGTTTGGCTGGTATCTTACCCCAGCACGATTAAACCAGATCTACCCTCTGGCTTCAGACCAATGTTGGAGAGGCTGTGGTAATAGAGGGGACATGGTTCACATCTGGTGGACCTGTCCAGAAATTGTGAAATACTGGGCCAAGGTCCAAATTCTGATAAAAGAGGTCACTGACCTAGAAGTTCCTATTGAACCACTGACCTACCTGCTGGCTGCGCCTATGCCGCACATAGTACGGCCCACCAGGAAATTAGTATCCTTCATTCTCACCGCGGTGAGATGCTGTATTGCGGCCTCCTGGAGGAAAACAACAGTGCCGGCACTGAACACGATTAAAAAACGAATTAGCGAGGTAATGATCATGGAAAGGCTTACCGCCACCGTGAGGCAAAAAATCCCCGCTTACGAAGATATCTGGGAACCTTGGTTCCTCCTCACCAGAGATCGCCAACCAAACCCAACAAGATAGAGGCCTACTCTCCCCCCCCCATAAGGGACGACCCCAACCAGAGATCCACTCACCAGTCAAATGGGCTATCTCTCTTATCCCACTTCCCCCCCTTCTCTTCCCCATCCTCTTTCCCACACCCCTCCCTCCCCCCCTCCTCTAGGTCTTCACTCTCGGAAGACACCACCCTTCCCCCTTTTCCCCCTGACAACCGCGGTTGCCACTCTGTTTCCCCCCCCCCCCCCAACAAAATGTTATCTTGAAAAATGTTAGGCGATGTTATATGTCTTGTAAACTGTAATAACTAAATGCCTAATAAAAACATTGAAAAAAAAAAAAAAGAATGCTGACAAGGGGGGAGCAGTGGTGGTGCAGAGTAGGACTGGCTACCTCAAGGAAGCATATCGACAACTTGGGGATGCCACTACCTACTCTGTACTACCAGGTGACCCCACGGAAGGATTTATGAATGACTTCAAAGAATTATTGGAAGTTGGGGTTATTACTCAAGTATTGAGTAAAACCGAGAGTACCTTTTGTGGAATCCATGTCCTACTATCCCTGTTTTTTACCATCTCCCAAAGGTCCATAAGACATTGGTCGACCCTCCGGGGAGGCCAATCGTTTCGTCTATTGGATCTTTGGGAGATGGTTTATCCAAGTATATTGATCGCTACCTGCAGCCTTTTGTTAGGGGTTTACCCTCCTTTCTGTTGGACTCGGGGGACTTGATTAAAAAATTGGATTTTATTAAATGGGGACCCCATTCTATATGGCTGTCAATGGACGTTATGTCCTTGTATTCAGTAATCAAACATGACCAGGGGGTGGCGACTGTCAATTACTTTATCGGGGGTCCAGAAAGCAATCAATTTCACACAGCATTTATTTTAGATTCAATCAACTTTTTACTCACGCACAATAATTTTTTATTTGATCACAAATTTTATTTACAGCAACAGGGCACAGCTATGGGCACGAGTTTTGCACCGGTGTATGCGAATTTATTTATGGGGTGGTGGGAATCACAATTTATTTTCACTAGCTCTAATCCATTTAGACAACACATCACTTTTTACAAAAGGTTTATTGATGACCTCATTATGATTTGGGAAGGGGACTTAGACACCTTGCACGCTTTTTTTGATTATATCAATTGTAATATTAATAACTTAAAATTCACTTACAATTTTGATTTGCACCACATTGACTTTCTGGACCTTCGATTGTTTATTAACATTGAGAGTAAAATTCAAACAGAAGTATTCAGAAAGTTGAATTCCAGGAACATGCTATTGAGAGCAGACAGCTGCCATCCCCATACGGTCATCAAGGGTATACCCAAAGGCCAATTCCTCAGACTGAGGAGGAATTGCTCCACGGATGAGGGTTTTATCCGACAGTCTGAGGAATTGAGCCTTCGATTCCAGCAGAGAGGCTATAATAAAAAAGATTTAGATTGTGCCTTTCAGGAGGTATTAACCATTAAGAGGGATGATTTATTATATCCCGACAAGAGTGACCCCAGGACAGACTGTGTGACAGATATGAGAATCGCTCATTCTAAGAAGCATAATAATAAATACAAAAAGGGAAATGGAAACCACATAGGCGATGATGTACCTCTGATGATTACGCAGTTTAATAAATGTAGCCAACAAGTCCAAAAGATCATTCGGAAATATTGGAATATTCT
This sequence comes from Ascaphus truei, assembly GCF_040206685.1. Taxonomy (NCBI): domain Eukaryota; kingdom Metazoa; phylum Chordata; class Amphibia; order Anura; family Ascaphidae; genus Ascaphus; species Ascaphus truei. Next base: position 12,073,535 of record NC_134491.1, read on the forward strand.
GTTATTGGACATGAGTCTTAAAGATTGTGTCATTAAAGGCCCGCGGTTTGTTTATCGTAGGGCAAAAACAATTGCCACATATGTATCCCCGAGTTATGTTGCTTCGTCCCCTGTGGTTAAGAAATTTATCACAAAAGGCTCATTCAGATGTGGAGGATGTAAAATGTGCCAATATATGTTTCCATCGACGTATTTTGAGGGCTCTTCTTCCAGTCGTTCCTTCCCAATCAATACCTTCATAAATTGTGACACACAGTATGTCATTTATCTCCTGACATGTGGGTGTGGAATAAAATACGTAGGGAGGACTACGAGATCCCTAAAAATTAGAGTACTCGAACACGTTAGACTGATTAAAAAATGAGACTATTTACATCCTGTCTCGAAACACTTTTCACAATGTGATAAAGGGGGGGTTAAAGGACTAACGGTGAGAGGTATTGAAAAAGTGGTTGCTAGTGAAAGGAGGGGTGATCGACTTAATTTGTTGGACCGCAGAGAGGCATATTGGATTTTTATGCTTCAAACAAGAACTCCCTGCGGTCTCAACATAGAGTGGAATATGAGCCATTTTTTAAACCGTTAAAATATTGTTGACCATTTCTTGTTCTTTATTAGTGTGTTACCCTTATATTGTGGATAGAGTATACAGATTGAAGATTAAGAAATTATTCTTCCTGCATTTATTTACCTGGTGTATACCTAAGAGTACCATTTATCTTTATCCGTTCATTATTCTTTGCCTATTTAATACCTGAGAAAATTTGTTAGCCATATTGTTGATTCAATCTTTTATCACTCCTCTAAGGAGGAAGACTTACAGACATATAGCAATATGTTATTTTTTTAATGCCCATATAGGTCTTGTCATAATGTATACTGTATGTATATATAATGTAATGTTTGTAAATGACAATAGTATTGTGGTGTTTGTAATTTCCCTATTGTCACATAGATATAACGTTTTGACAAGGGTCATTATTTTTATTTGTGTGTTGTTTCAGGACATGGAGCAATTGGGGTTCTTTTCCCTTTTTTGAGGTATCCGATTTAGTTGTAATAAAGTTAGACTTATGTATTATCCTCTATTTGTTTTTAAATGCAGCTGGTTACTTGCTCTGGTATGATTTTCCTTTGGGACCGAGGGGTGGGCGTGTTGCCATCTCAGCCTCTTCTCTATTGGCGGAGTGGCGGCGCGCTCGGACCAATCGGTGCCCTGGAGGTGTATCATGGGGGGCAGAACCATATGCATGGTTACAGGTCACAGCATTGGTTATTCACTGTCTCCTGGGTCCCATGCGCGCACAAGCGAGGGGGCGTGTTTACCCACCGGCACTTGTGCCTGTTGTGGTGGCGCCTCGCGTGACGTCACGCGCATGTGTGCCAAGGGGCGGTTTTGAAATCACAAGTGTTCCTGATTATCATGATAGTTAGGGGTATATAAGATACCCACTTGCCCTGTGTTCCCTACTCCTTGATAAAGGACCTACCGGTCCGAAACGCGTAGGAGGTTGCGTGTTCCCCCCCCCCCCCGTGGGGTGATGTTTTTCACTGGTCATGGACTGAAATAAATGGATTTTATCTTTTACCACCTGACTCCCTGGCTATGCGCTATTTGCTCTTTTTCTACTACCTTTGGACTTCCCTATCATGGCTGGCACACCACTATGGATCCGCAGAGAGTGTGAGAGTGGGTAAGAATTTATTCTTATGACTGTCTATAGTTGAGTACTCTTATTTGGAAGTGGACACCTGATTGCTTATATCCTTGAGTGACTCACAGGTCATGTTATTTATACCCACTCCAACTCATTCTTCTATGGAGTCTTTCTAAGATATTTGGATGCACCCTATTTTCCCCCTTTGTACATGATGGAACTAACTCCTGACTGACTGCACTGGACTTTTTAAAAACACTAAAAGCCTATCTGTATCTTGTGCAGCCAATCTTTTGCGTGGGAACCAATCACCCCACCTATAGCAGAGTTCTGCCAGTCTCTACAGAACCTGGCAGAGAGCTTCAGTATATCAACTGAGCATGTGCGATAAATGCCATCTTTCCCCATTTGTCATGCTAGCCCCATTTGTGATTCAGTGCCTGAAAGTCTGCCATTTGCCAGGATGCTTATTGCGATTCTATTCCATCATCTCTTCGCTAACAAAATGTTTAACACGTCCATATCCTGGCTACCCAAATGGTTAACACCTTCATCTCCTGGCCTTTGAAGCTGGTCCTTTGAAGCTGGGAGGTGGAGTAGCTCCCTATGCAAATGGATTTTTATCCATACTAAATTAATTCCTTTCTGTAATAAACATATAACCCTTGGGGATTGTTACAAACCATTTTCTTTTCCTCTTATTCAGAAAAACATTGTTACAATAATCCATACATTTAAAACATGATATGATCCTTGCTACCTTATCCCTGGTGGGAGGCACACAGACACTTCTGACACATTTTAAAGGAGTGCAGCGCTTAGTTGGCTGCAGAGCCGACACTTTACATTTACCCACTATGACTCAGGGGACCCTGTTACATGGCTTATACAGTTGATACATGGTATTAATCTTGCCCCCTTATCCCTGGGGGGAGAGACACCGGCATTTTAAATACATTTGCAGTATTATTACCCTGGTTGGGTTGCAGAGCTGACACTCTACAATTCTCAATCTGGTTCAGGGGCACCCAGCCGGGCCAAATACTTTTATTAATGCCCTGGGTACACCGTCACCCTCACATATGGTACCACAGACTATTCCCACTTCCCCCAAGTTTATTTCACGGGGACCCCCTGGCTCAGAAGCACCCAGGGGAACACTACCCACCTTGCATTGCTTTTCCCTTTGAAAACCATTTAGCATCACCAGAACGGTTCTTTGGGAATCCCCAGAAGTATCAGATGTTTTTGACCCAGTGACTGTCACGGGAGACCAATGCTTTTAACACAAAAATACCCGGATCCTTTGATTGAGCAAAACGTGAGATAAAATAAATTGTGATTTATTTACATGAGAAATACACACAGCTTGATTTACAAAATAACACAAATAAACACTTACTGGGATGAGGCAAACTAAATAAAATGTTTCCGGAACAAACTTCACCGAAATAAAGTCTCTAGGCACTAATTCCCAGGAGCGGGGTTGGTGCGCAAATAGAGCCGTGAAACAGTCTTTGGCTAGTGGCGCTGCCTGCAACAACTCTTACTCCATCGCAGGTAATCTTTTCGTTTTGCCCTTGCAGGATTCGTTTGCGAATCCTTAGTTTTAACGAACTCTTGAAGCGGGGTACAATCCTCAGTTACGATGGATTAGTCTTTGTACCGCACAACGTATCTCTTCACATGATGGAACCAACGCCCGATTGGCTGCACAGATTTTTTAAAGCATCAAAGTCCTATCAGTATGTGCAGCCAATCCCTGCATGGGAACAACGCCTCCCACCTATTGGCAAGGTTTGCCCATACTTCATGGAGCAGGGCAGAGGCTTCAAGGTATGCTGCGGTCATGCGTCAACTTTGTGCCTGAGCCACTTAGCATACCTAACCAAGCCCACTTCCATGGCCACATGTTGGCTGCCGATTCCTGGACATCTGGCAGTAAAACCTGTTTATATTTACTTCCCTTCACTTAACACTTTAAAGTGTTGGTACCTTTTTAAGTCTGGACTTTCCTAGACATTCTGGAGTCATCTCCACGTGATGTCTTAGAAGTCCTGACTTAAGTTGATGCATGACTCACCGGCCGGAATGGCAGGCTATACCTCTGGGAATCACTGTACTTGTGAACCAAGTGGTTCTGCTGCTCCACCTGCTTGAATGTAAATGCCCTTGCTCTTTATAATTTTAATACACAAAAAGAGGGGGACTTTCAGTCACTACTTTTTATAAAAGTTAATAACATGGAAAACATAACTGCTTTACTGTTGAGACCCCAGCAGCATTCCCACCAAATTTCATAGCGCTTGCATACTCCTAACCTAAGTTAGCTCCCTCTGTCTGCGCTGTGTGAATGGATGCCTTTTTTTTCTCATTGTTCTTTTTATTGATTTTTTTAACATTGCTGGTAAACATGACAGATTTCAACACATCTTTACAATTTTCCATGTTTAAATTATACTTAAAAGAAAAAAATATATAAGTAAAAAGGTATAAATCAGATGCTCAAACTTAACTCAAAAATGCACAATTTTTAAATTAAATAATTAACTCACAGAATGTACAAAACATAACTTTAGTCAAACACATATTACAGGCGTTAGGTACAGATATACTGTTCTCCTGTCTTGATACCTGTTTAACCTGGTTCTTTTCTCCCTCTGTTTACCTCATCTATTACCTTGTGCAATTTGCCACAGGAGACTCCAGGATGTGTGTGCGAAAGCCTGATATATTTGGTCTTTTTCACTCTGCGGTAGGGAGTCAATATACTGCAGGGTTCCCATATTGTAAAGAAATTCTCAGTTTTTTGTTCCTTATTGGTCTCCGTTTCCGTTTTATCTAAGGTCATTAGCTGAGTGAGATGTTTTAACCGTTTCCAAGTTTGGAGTCATACTTCACCCATTGCACCATTATAGACTTTCTAGCTGCCAGGAGTATAATTTCAGCAAACCTTGGGATTCCTGAGTCTGCGCGTGAAACGCATCAGAGTACCTGCCAAGACTGTCCATGTACTTATTTTTAAGTTAATAAACTTTATTTTTTGATTTTTTGAATCCTGCTTCTACCAGTTCATTTGGTTTGCTGTGCGCCAGGTTCTCCCTTTGGGACCTTCCACTCACTTGAGAACACACTGTACCTCCCTTCCCTCTGTGTCACTACAAGTTGATATAAGCTCATATGGTAGTGTTTTGCTTATAGGAATCGCTACCCCCCCTTTCTTTCCCACTGCTGGGGAGAATACGCATTCACCTACAGTACTTGGCTAGTCTGGAATTTCTTACTCTCCTCCCTGTTTAGATGTGTTTCCTGAATAAGTTCTATATCCGCTTTTAAACGCTTAAGATGCTTTAATCTTTTATTCCTTTTATTTGGGGAGTTAATGCCTTAACATTCCATGAAACCAGTCTCATCATTGGTTAGTTGTTAAACTGATATTGTCTAGCACGCCTTTACATAATGTATATAATGATTTAAAGAACCTTTTCTCTATCACAATATTTCCGACCAGTGAAAAACATTTCAAATAGTACATGTATAACTCAGAATATAAAAAATAAACCATAAAACACATATAGATTAATGACATTCCTTTTTTCCAGAAGTGACATTTTAGCCTCATCCCAGCTCCCCGCTGCTTCCTCCTCCGTTTACCCCACCACTCTCATTTATATTTTTCAAAACAAGTTTTCTTAACTTTTTTTTTGTAACATGTACCAATTAGACAACAGCTTTTTTTTTTGGAGATTTTTTTTTTTTTTTTAACGACATATACTGTTCTCCTAGCAATATAATCCCTCAATTGCTTTTGAACTTTATCAACTTAAAGCTGCAGTTCAGTCTATATCCTGCATGTGTGTTTTTTTTAATAAATCAGTTCTGTAGTAAGAAAAAATACTTTTAGCATTTTCGGTTTTTAAAAAAACAACTTTGAAAGACCAATTTTCTTGTATTCTATTTTAACAAGCATTTGCTAAGGCACTGCCCCTTCATGGCCTGTCACAAACCCAGGCACACCCCTTTGTCAGCACTGCCCTCCCTCTCTCTAAACGTGCACTAGCATCTGGTCACATGATCTTCCTCATACAGTAGTACATTCAAGGAAGCAGGAGAAAAGGGATCAGCCATGCATAGCAGCTCGGATAGGCGATTTCAAACTTATTACAGTGTTTATTCCATTCATTGCACGTGTATATAATGTAAAATTGTAATAATTCCATTTATAGCAAACGTGTATATGTGAATATTATTTAGATGTATATGTATGTTACTGAAATGTGGAGTGAGTGTGTAGGTAAATACACACAATACACTTCCACTGCATATATATATATATATATATATATATATATATATATATATATATATGTATGTATATGTGAAGTTATGTGAGTAAAAAAGTGACAAAAACCCTCCATAGCAAGGCAAATAGCAAATGGAAATATTACTGTATGCTCATTTGTATGTATATATATATTTATATACACACACACTTCAAATACGGATAGTGATTCACGTAAATGATATATATATTCACTTTCTGGGAGTATAAGAGTGACTGTCCTGTTGTTCCTTTTTTTGTATCCATCATTGAATGGTATGCACCCTCTCTTTACGTTTATTTTATACTAGCTGAGAGACCCGGCGTTGCCCGGGATGTAATGTTCCCGCTCCTCTCTCTCTCCTCACCCCTCCCCCTCTCTCTGTTTGTCCCCCATTCACATCAATCCAGTTCCCCCCCTCCCTCCTTTACAGCTTCATGCAGTGTGTGTGCGTCAGTCATTGTGTGTGCGTCAGTCAGTCAGTGTGTGTGCGCGCGCGTCAGTGAGTCTGACGCAGAAACACAAACACACACACAGACTGACTGACGCACACACACACACACAGTCAGTGTGTGCGTGTGTGTGTGCCTCAGTCAGTCAGTGTGTGCGTGCGGCAGTCAGTCAGTCATTCAGTCAGTGTGTGGGTGTGGGGGTGTGCGCGCGCGCGCGTCAGTAAGTGTGTGTGTGTCAGTCAGTGTGTGTGTGTGTGTCAGTCAGTGTGTGTCAGTCAGTGTGTGTGTGTCAGTGTGTGTGTGTGTGTCAGTGTGTGTGTGTGTGTGTGTGTGTGTGTGTGTGTCAGTGTGTGTGTGTGTGTGTGTGTGTGTGTGTGTGTGTGTGTGTGTGTGTGTGTGTGTGTGTGTGTGTGTGTGTGTGTGTGTGTCAGTGTCAGTGTGTGTGTGTGTGTCAGTGTGTGTGTGTGTGTCAGTGTATGTGTGTGTGTGTACCATTCATTGTGTGTGTGCGCGCGCGCGTCAGTCTGTGTGTGTGCGCGCGTGGGTGTGGGGGTGTGCGCGCGTGCGTCAGTCAGTGTGTGTGTGTGTGTGTCAGTCAGTGTGTGTGTGTGTTTGTATGTGTCAGTGTGTGTGTGTGTGTGTGTGTGTGTGTGTGTGTCAGTGTGTGTGTGTGTCAGTGTGTGTGTGTGTGTGTCAGTGTGTGTGTGTGTGTGTGTGTGTGTGTGTGCAGCAGTCAGTGGGTGTGTGTGCAGCAGTCAGTGTGTGTGTGTGCAGCAGTCAGTGTGTGTGTGTGTGTGTGTGCGCGCGTCAGTCTGTGTATGTGTGCGTGTGGCTGTGAGGGGTTGTGTGCATGCGGCTGTGAGGGGTTGTGTGCGTGCGTCAGTATGTATGTGTGTGTGTCAGTCAGTGCGTCAATCAGTCAGTGTGTGTGTGTGTGTGTGTGCGTGCGTCAGTCAGTCAGTGTGTGTGTGCGTCAGTGTGTGTGCGTGCGTCAGTCAGGGTGTGTGCGTGCGTCAGTCAGGGTGCGTGCGTCAGTCAGGGTGTGTGCGTGCGGCTGTCAGTGTGTGTACGTGTGGCTGTCAGGGTTTGTGTGCGTGCGCCAGTCAGGGTTTGTGTGCGTGCGCCAGTCAGGGTTTGTGTGCGTACGCCAGTCAGGGTGTGTGTGCGTGCATCAGTCAGGGTGTGTGCGTGCGTCAGTCAGGGTGTGTGCGTGCGTCAGTCAGGGTGTGTGCGTGCGTCAGTCAGGGTGTGTGAGTGCGTCAGTCAGGGTGTGTGCGTGCGTCAGTCAAAGGGCAGGCGTGGGGGGGGGGTGAAGGGCAGGGGTAGGGGGGTTGAAGGGCAGGGGTAGGGGTGGGTGAAGGGTAGGGGTGGGTGAAGGTCAGGGTTAGGGGGGGTGAAGAGCAGGGGTAGTAGGGGGGGTGAAGGGCAGGGGTAGAGGGGGGTGAAGGGCAGGGGTGGTGAATGGCAGGGGTAGGGTGGGGTGAAAGTGAGGCACAAATTGTTGGCAGGAGTAAAATGCCCCTACACACACACACACACACACAACGGGAGTGAGAGTTGGTGGAGAGTGGGACTGGCGCAGATCCGAGGCTGCTTGGCCCCCCAGCGGCTGGGGAGTTGGCGGCCGGGGGGGTAAGGGAGCGGGCGGGGGGGGGGTAAGGGAGCGGGCGGGGGGGGGGGAGGGAGCGGCGAGGGGGTAAGGGAGCTT